>NC_141032.1:11607500-11762500 GCF_052040795.2 Danio rerio
GTGACATTTAAAGGCTGAAGTAGGTTACTTAATTAAGTAGGCAGGTTAGGATAATTAGGTAAGTTATTGTATGACAAAGCTAAAAGGGGCTAATAATTTTGACCTTAAAATGGCTTTTTAAAAATTAAAAACTGCTTTTATTCTAGCCAAAATATAACAAATAAGACTTTCCCTAAAAGAAAAAAATATTATCACACATACTGTGAAAAAGTTCTTGCTTTGTTAAGCATCATTTGGGAAATGTTTAAAAAAAAAAAAATTCAAAGGGTTTTCAACTGTATGTGTGTGCTTCAACCTCAACTGTGTGTGTGTATGTATATATATATATATATATATATATATATATATATATATATATATATATATACATCTCCAGGTATATACATCTCCAGGTCAGGTGGGAACACTTTAGCTTAGCATAGATCATTGAATGTGATATGTCTATTTACTACTCACTCACTAATGACAACAAAATTGAAAACCTACTAACTTCTGTCAATATAACCCACATGACCAGTAACCAGCCGCTTGTAGTGAGCGTGTGCCAGTAGGTCATGTTTAGCAAAATGCTAACAATCTAATCCGAATCAATGTACTATGTTAAACTAAGGTACAAAATGCTACATCAACCACAAGATCGGCATACCTGCCAACACTCCCGTTTTTCCCGGGAGTCTCCCATATTTTAGACCCATCTCCCGCCTGTCTGTCTCCCGGAAAACTCCCGGAATTTCACCCCCTTAGCTTCTTGGTACAGTCCCCATGTGCACCGAACCCAACATGCAACCATCTTCATGTCAGCTCTCCTCTCTTCAGTTCGCGCACACCTTTCCCCTCTCTTCACTTTGCATGCACCCCTGGATCAAATTTCCCTGATTTTATGATCCGATTGTTGGCAGAATTCAAAAAAAAAAATATATATATATATATATTTTTGAATCCTGCCAACAATCGGACTATATATATATATATAGTGAAGGCTTAAAGGTTTCTGACACAAAGCAACTTTTTGGATTACATTGTGTTATTCAAAATTATACTGTATTTAATTATAATATGTTTAGAGGCATCACGGAGGCTCAGTGTTTAGCACTGTCGCCTCACAGCAAGAAGGTTGCTGGTTCAAGTCCTTGTTGGGTCAGTTAGCATTTCTATGTGGAGTTTGCATGTTCTGCATATTCGCGTGGGTTTTCTCCGGGTGCTCCGGTTTCCTCCTCAGTCTAAAGACATGCGGTACAGGTGAATTGAATAAATTAATGTACTGTATGTGTGTGAATGAGTGTGTATGGATGTTTCCCAGTACTGGGTTGCAGCTGGAATAGCATCAGCTGTGTAAAACATATGCTGAATAAGTTGCCGGTTCATTCCTCTGTGGTGACCCCTGATGAATAAAGTGACTAAGCCAAAGAAACATGAATGAATAAATAATATATATAGGCATTCTGTTACCTTTGTAATGAAAGCATTGTATCATTGTTTTTAATATTATGTTGTTGTTGTCAATTCTGGAATGTTCTGTTTGGTTAACTGGGCTATAATTAGTGTCTTATTTAAAGAACACCTCTTACTAATAAACCAAATGATATAGCACATATCTGTCAATAAAGTAATTTCATTATCATAACTGTAGCTGATATATAGCCTTGCCATGTTAATGTTGAATGTTACATCAGCTATTTAACAATGGCATGTCTCATCCGATCACATTTCTGATTTGAAGCTCTTTGTTTTATAAATTAACGTTACCAATTAACAAATATGAGCACGCTAAAAATCGTTTCCCCCCCAGGCACTCTAATAGCTTTTGCCAGATGAACTAATTATTGGATCTTAAAGCGGGAGGTGAAAGGTCAGGGTCAAGGTTCTCCCGCCCCTCTGGTGCGAATCTGTGTCAAAATATGAAACGCAAACAAACATGCACACTCGTGAACTCTTGTGTAAGTCACGGCCCGTGAGCGGCGACCATCACATTTAATCACGTTCCTCCCAGAGTGTGAGCGACTAATGAGACGCAGCCGTCGCCAGAGGAGTTTGACCTGCAATCTGCCGTAATGGCTGCTATCAGCACACTGTACGGATGAGCAGGGCTGACGGGTGACGAACTGAGCAGAGACGCGCCTTGATTGATTGATTTAATCAGAAACGCAACAGTCCTTCTCATGCCAGGGGAGGGGCCACATCAACGAGGTCATAGCAGACCAATCAGATTAAAAGAGGGGTGAAACCAGAGGTCACCGTGAGGCTTGACAATACATTCTCTGTGTGTTTGTGTTTGAGTAAAATCTCTGAGATTATGATAATCTCATAGTTCTATTTTTGCGGTTGGCCTATATGCTATGTTGTTTTTATGTGTCATGTCGAGGTAGCAGGTGCACTGAAGAAATAGTGTAGAAGAAATATCAGTTTTTACATGGTCCATTTATTTCACAACCATTTAAAAAGATGCTTTAAAGTAAAGAGATATAAAGGAGTCGTTGCCTTTTGAATGATTTACTCTCTCTGATGTGGTTTCAAACCTTTATGTTTTAAAAAAATGCTGGTCGCTGACACCCATCGACTTCCATATAGGACAAAAATACTACGTAAGTCAATGATTACCACCAACCTTCATTAATCAACATATATTTTTGTGTTTAACAGAAGAAAGAAACTCAAATAGGTTTGTAACAAGTGAAGGGTGAGAAAATGATGACAATTGTAAATGCGAACACATGTTAGCAGTATTTACTAGATCAATGGTGTAGTGTGCTGCACTGAAATAAATAATTCAAAATATATATGCTATGGAAAGTACAGTCACAGGACCAACGAGCTTCTAACTGGTTTAGATTGCTAGTAAATTTGACAAATAAATACAAATATTGGGTAGAATTGGGTGATTATAGTTGGCCATGTACCAGTAAATATTCTGCCCACAAAAAAAATAAAAAACTTGATTAATCATATTTATAATAATTATAAAACTTACAATCTGGCTGTGAAATAATAATAATAATAATAATAATAAACTTTATTTGTATAGCACTTTTCCAACATACATGCAACTCAAAGTGCCTCACAAACAACAACAAAAGCATTAAAATAGACCACATAAACGTATCACATATACTGAAACAAAAGCATTTATGTACACAAAATTTAAGTATATATCTACATGATCACACACACAATAGTCCTTAAATATGCAAGCACACACCATACATTACATACATAAACCTACAACAAAATAGATAAAATGCGTACCCCTTACAAACTTGTTTATTCATACGCAATTTTAAAAAGATGTGTCTTAACACGCTTTTTAAAAACATGAATACTAGGGGATTCTTTCACTTCAAGAGGGAGACAGTTCCAAATTTTTGGAGCATAATGGCTAAAAGAAGTGCCGCCGGATCGCATCAGATTTACAGGATAAAATTCTAAAAGTCCAGCACTTTAAGAGCGTAGCAAACGGTTTGGATTATATTTTGTTAAACAGAGATGTAGGAAGGTGTCATGTTGTGTAGTGCTTTATAAACTAATAAAAGAATCTTAAAATCTATCCTTTGGTGCAAGTAACCAGTGTAATTCTGTTAATACTGGTGTAATGTGCTCTCGTTTTTTCAATTTTATTAAAACTCTGGCTGCTGCATTAGGATCAATTGCAACTTCATTGTAGAACCCTTATGTAGACCAGTATAAATAGCATTGCAATAATCAAGCAGAGAGAAAATAAAAGCATGAATTAATTTCTTAGCATCATCAAAAGATAGGAAAGAACAAATTTTGGCAACATTTCTTAAATGATAAAAACAAGTTTTTGTAACTTGATTAATATGAGATTTAACACCCAGGTTCTTTAATTCTTTTTTGGATTGTAAACCTAAAGAACACAATTCTGCTTCAATCCTTTCTCGCTCAGGTTTTTTGCCCACAATAAGAATTTCTGTTTTATCTTTATTCAACTTTTTAAAAAAATTGCAGTCATACATTGTACAATATTGGACATGCAGTTGGACAAATTTTTCATTGCAGCAGTGTCTCTTGGCTCAACAGAAATATAGAATTGTATGTCATCAGCATAAAGATGATAATTCATGCCATATTTCTGAATTATACTACCTAAAGGAAGTATATATAGTAAAAATAGACTTGGGCCTAGGATAGATCCCTGAGGAACACCATATAATATATTGTGTTCTTGCAATGTATATTTGTCTATATTTACTAAGAATGTCCTTTCTCTGACATATGTATTGAACCAATTTAAAACTATCCCAGAGAGACCTACAAGTTTTTCCAATCTGTTAATCAAAATGCAATGATCAACCGTGTCGAATGCTGCACTTAAATTCAGAAGAATTAAAACTGATGCATTACCTTTATCCATATTTAAGCGCATATCATTTACTACTTTCAATAGAGCGATTTCTGTACTATGACCTTTTCTAAAACCTGACTGATATTTTTCCCAAATTCTATGCTTATCTAAAAATTGATTGAGCTGTAGCAATACAACTTTTTCTAAAATCTTACTAAAAAATGTAACATTAGAAATTGGTCTGTAGTTATTTAAAACTGTGGAGTCCAAGTTTGTTTTTTTTTTAAAGTGGCTTTATCATAGCTTTTTTAAAAGTATTAGGAAAAAATTCCTGTCATTAATGAATCATTTACTATGTCAAGGACATAGTCAATCAAGCAATTTGAAACCTTTTAAAAAAATTCTGTTGGAATAGGGTCAAGACAGGTAGAAGAGAACTTTAACTGAGATATGATTTGAATAAGATTTTCTTTACTAATATTTCTAAACCTTTCCATTTTATTTTGTGGATAACTTCCCAATTCATCAACAAAAATGTAGTCAATCTGTATAATATCGGTTCTAATCTACGTTATTTTGCTAATAAAAAATATAGCAAAATCCTCACACATAATTACAGAAGACTGGTCAATATAATTAGCTTTTGTTTTTGTTTAAAAGACAATCTATAGTAGAAAAGAGTTTTCTAGGATTACTGCTGTTTTCATTAATACTTTGTGAATAAAAAGACTGCCTTTCCACATGAATAGTTTTACTGTATTTGTGTATATTAGACAGCAAAATCTCATGATGTACGGTTAATTTAGTTTTCCTCCAGAGACGTTCTGATTTTCTACATTTCCTCTTCAACTAGCAAATACACTGAAAAAAATGATTCATTGGATTTACTTAATTTTTTTAAGGCAAGCTGTTGCAAATAATTGAATTGGGTTAAGTTTAAGCAAACAAATTTAGTTGGATTTACTCAATTTATATGTGTTGGATTTAAACAATCAAATTAGGTTGGATTTACTCAATTTATATGTGTTGGATTTAAACAATCAAATTAGGTTGGATTTACTCAATTTATATGTGTTGGATTTAAACAATCAAAATAAGTTGGATTTAATCAATTTTATTTAGTTACATTTATCCAATGAAATTCATTTAGTTCACTATAATTTAATTATGTAATTCCTACTTACATCTATTTATTTTTGATGTCTAAAATGATCATTAAACTGCTTGCAAATACACTTTGAAATGACACTTGACCACATTTGTTTTGAATTCATTTTAATGACTTTTTAAGATGCATTTTTTTAACAAAACATAAATCACTGCCAATAAATGCTTTAGCAGCACACCATAAAACAATAAACAGTTTGTACAGCACATTTAATTTAAACCAACACATAAAAGAAAACTGTATGAAGTCTTAGAGCAAACTGCATTCCTTATGACACACACACCCCAATACACAAAATAATCAACTAATTAACTTAAAAAAATAACTCATTAACATATTGAGCAACTACAAGTTGTATGAAATGGAATAAATACAAAGTTTATAGAATGCACATGCTCTCTCACACACACACACACACACACACACACACACACACACACACACACACACACACACACACACACACACACACACACACCATTTAAAACAAGTTCCTACAGCTAATTAATTTTGCACACAAAGAAAACTGAATTCACTTATTAAACAATTCCTACACTAAACTGCAATTTGTATATGATATACATTTGGTTGTTGAGCATTTATCAACACTTCAATGCTTAAAATTACAGTATCACACTGTTTTCCAGTATGAGAGCCTTTGAGCAGAGCTTGTCAGAGTTCATTTGCACAAGTACTTTTTGGGCAAACTCGTAATAGTATTTGAGTTCTTTTGGGTAGGCCAAATCAAGCACATAAATCGCCCCCAACATCAGTGCACAGGCTTGTGCAACAGATTTTAACTGTTCAATAATCACTGTTCCATCCACAACGATGCCAATGTCCTCATAATCTCCTCTTTCCTTTTTGATGACACATATGGCCATGGTGGTGTTTGTCAGGTCCTTCAAAAATTCTTCTTTTTGGTTGCCCTATATTTAAATAAAAAGAAACCATTATTAGACATTATTTTTGAAACATATTTTGTAAAAAGTCAGAAGAAATCAAATGTAAATAAAACCAAAACCTTAATGGCCCTCCCCACACCCACATTGATACCTGTGAAATATTATAACAATCATTTATGATTGCATATTGGCGAACATATATTTGTGCATGATCTGCAAGTACGACTCCTTCACAATTATTTACAGGGTTTATTCAGGTTTTATCAGGGTAAATTTAAGATCTTTTAAGACTAAAAATAATTGAAAGGCAAACAATACAGTAATATGTTAAAAACTAAATATAATGTCAAGGAAGCATTATTGCATTATTATTTAAATAATATTACCCAAGGTTTAAGGTTCGAAAACCACAGATTTGGCCACTTGAATGTGGAAATACCTTCTGATCAGACCCACTGTATACCTGGTCAGAATTGTTCACCTTAACCCTTCTGTATTATTTGAATTTTCTACCCTTTCCTTATGTTAGTTGCTGGTTTTTTTTGCCTCATTGACTTCCATTATAACATTTTTTGGATGCAAATCCATGACAGCATGTAATCTCGCATTGTTGCTGGTTTTCTTCCCTTTTCGGTAGATGTATATTTTGTCATTTTTACTGTTAATGATCAGTTGACAGCATAACCATTTAGATAGTCCTGTGCAAAAAAGTTTCTGGCTTTTATATGGAGTTCTTTGGAGTATAAACAGTAAATGATAGTGTGTGTGTGTATGTGTGCATAAATACACTTACTATGTTTACTATATGTCTGAAAAAATGTAAATAAGCAACTTTCAAAACAATGTGTGCAAAAGTCTCACGCACTTACACACACACGCACATACACACACACACGCACTTACACACACACGCACTTACACACACACACGCACTTACACACACACACGCACTTACACACACACACGCACACACACACACACACGCACACACACACACACACACACACACACACACACACACACACACACACACAAAATACTCCATATAACTCTATATAAAAACCACAAACCTTTGCAATGGTTTGCTCTGCAACTGATGATCAACTATAAAAATGACAAATTTTACCTTTTCCTAACAAGAAAAACCATTAAAGATCGAAAATATTTAATATACTGTCATGACCTTGCAATTAAAGAATATTGTTATAATGGAAGTCAATGAGGCAAAATCAGCCACAAACATAACAAAAGAGTAATACATTTGCCCAGAGTGTATTGTTGAGGCTTTTAAAAATTTTAAAGCATTTTCCCAAAATATGAGTAAAATTAACATGTCACCAAAAATCATTTCATGAGCTCAAACAAAGGAATCTGTCGCCAAATTAATATCCTCAACAGCACACAAGGCTTAAGAATAATTGTGCACAAGAAAAATAAACATCAGCGAATGAAATTCAGTAGAAATGTCACACCTTGATGCAAAATTTAAGGCTTTTTATGACCTTAAATTGTAAACATCTAATTTAATACTTAAGACTTTTCAAAGACCCACAGGACCTCTGCAAATAAAAAAAAAAGTACAATGATAATAAAACAAATTTAATTGGACAAATTAATAGACATGTATATTTATTTAATTAGTATTTTTACGTGTCATTAATTAAACCAAAATTATTTAAATATATTAAGTATATTTTAAATGTATAAGTAAATATACAAATTTAAAACTTGAATTCATACTTTAAAAAAACGTCATGTTTCATTATTAGATTAAACATTTTTGAAGAATTATTCAGCAATACATTTTTGATTGTTAGTACGGCCACCCATTGACCTAAAAATGTAATTCAAGTCAAGTTGCTTTTAAACAGTAATTTTAATCTTAACATAAACATAAATTTTCTCTTTTTTGGAAAAAAGTGGTTTAGTTGTAATTGTGTGACTATTTGTTTGTAATTTAGAAATAATAATACTGTTTAGAAAGACTAAAACAGGGGTGTCCAAACTCCTTCTTGGAGGGCCAGTGTTCTGCCGATTTTAGCTCATCCTTGCAGGTGTGTTGAGGCAAGATAGTTTCTAGATCACCTAGTAAGAGCTTGATTAGCTAGCATAGGTGTGTCTAATTGGAATTGGAACTAAACTTAGCAGGACACAGGCCCTCCAGGACCAAGCTTGGACACCCCTGGACTAAACAATGAATATCTCTGGGGTCAAACACAGATCTGAACCCAATGCTGAGAACGTCAAAGGATTAAGAAACATATGCAACTTTTAATCATTTAGTATTTTTAGGCAAACTTTTAGGCACATATATTGCGATTTTCAAAAAGTATCACATCGTTTTGTAAATGTTTATTATTACCATTTGTTGAGTCTTTCAATACTATTTGATTTAGTCAAGCGATGTGATGTCACACTCAACAAGCTGATAGTTTTCTCACGGTTCAATAACAGTGTGTATTACCATTACAATGCAAGAGTTTGAGGCAAAAGATAATAGGTTGCTCTTATGTGTGTAGTGACCAATGGCATTTTTTTTAACTTTATGTACAAATATATGGAAATAGAAAGCATTTGAAAAAAGAAAAAAGCCATTGACATATACAGTGAAAACACTATTTTCAAATTCTTTAAAATTATTAATTTTGTTTTTGATATATTAAAATATTTTGTTCATTGTTCTATTCATACTTTTGCATTGAATTAGTATGCAACTTACTTGCACAAATCTAGCAAGTGTTTGTGCAGCGCAATGTGATTTGAATAGACCATAATGTGTTCAACATTAGGTTCACCTATTAATTCAAATATGGCACTCGAAAAAGTTTGTTTGTCTCATTGGCCACTGTAACCCCACCCTCAGCCTCTGAACAAAGCAGTTCTTTCTTATAGCCCAGGTGCAACCACTAGTACTATGATGCACTCACCATGTATTCTTTCACCAGGCATGCCTCATCCTCACCAAGGTAAGTAAAAAGAGCTTGAAGAATAGACGCTCTTTTGACATGGACATCGGTTGTCTGTAAATAATACAAATTTGATTAGTTAAATACATAAATGACAAATTGGAAAACGTTAAGAAATGTATTAGATTAGATTAAACTTTATTGTCATTACACATGTACAAGTACAATGCAACGAAAATCAGTTTAACCAGCAGTGCAACAGCAGCAAGTGCAGTATACAGGTATAAGTTATAAAGTGCAGATATAGAAAAACTTTAGTGATATTTACAGATGGATGTACTATGAACATTATATACAGGTTGTATTAGCTATGAACAGAGATTTAAAATAAATTATTATATGTACAGGTTGCTATTAGTAATCAGAAGTGTACAGATAGATAAACAATTACAAGTGTACAGTATATGTATAGTTCAAATGAATGAATCAGTCTAATGTAGTGCAATGAATGTGTAATTTTTAAATGTGCAAATGTTAAATAGTGCAATGATAATGAGGAGTACAAGTTATGAGGACAGTGGGGGTGCATTAGGAGGGCAAAATAATTAGTGGGGGATAGAGTTAAAAAAGGGACAGCTCTGAGGAAAGTGCTGTTCCTTAAGGCTGATTTATACTTCTGCGTCAAACGCACGGCAATGCTACGGCGCTGATGCATAGCCCTTCGCCGTGGCCGTCGGCGTCGCTGACGTGCACCTCTCAAAAAATGTAACTTCACATCGCAACGACACGTAGCACAAGCTCTGTGATTGGTCGGCTTGGTAGTGGCCAAGTGGACAGATGATGTATCTCCTCCCTGTAGGCCGTCTCATCATTATTGCTGATTAGACCAATCACTGTGGTGTCATCTGCAAATTTGATGATGTTGGATCTATTCACAGGCCTACAGTTGATAGTAAAAAAGAAGTAGAGGAAGAGGCTCAGCACACAGCCCTGTGGTACACCAGGGTTAAGTGTGAAGATGGTGGAGCAAATGTGGCCTGATCTAACATTCTGAGGTCTTTTAGTCAGAAAGTCCATAATCCAGTTGCAGAGAGACGTGTCGATGTCCAGGTCTCTAAGTTTAATCATTAACTAATGCCGAGTTCAGACTGCATGATTTTGAAAGTAGTCGTTGCTGCTTTATTTTCACTGCAAGATGGATCGGCGACAGGGACTTGAACATTGCATGACTTTACAATAGGAAGAATCGCCGACAACTTCGTCTAAACTACGTCTCACAACCCAAAAACCATCTGTTTGACCAGGCCGTGGATTAATGCTAATATTGCAAATAATGTTAAATTTCTTACAAAGACCAATCGTTTCACTTTACAGGACCTTCATCAGGAGCCATGGCTTTAGATTTGGACTATATTCTTAAACTGAAAAACCTATCCTCATTCGCTGCCATTATTTGAATCACCATGTACCACAGATTCAGCTAAAAATCATCAGTAGTGTTATATTAACATTAAGTTAAATAAATATTAATTTATTTTCTTTTCTGCTTAATCCCTTTATTAATCTGGGGTCACCACAGCGAAATGAACTGCCAACTTATCCAGCATGTTTTACACAGCGGATGCCCTTCCAGCTGCAAACCATCACTGGGAAACATTCATACACTTTCATTTACACACATACACTACAACAATTTAACTTACCCAATTCCCCTATACCGCATGTCTTTGGACTTGTGGGGGAAACCGGAGCACCCGGAGGAAACCCATGCGAACGCGGGGAGAACATGCAGACTCCACACAGAAATGCCAACAGATCCAGTCAAGAATCGAACTAGCGATCTTCTTGCTGTGAGGTGAGAGCGCTTCCCACTGCGCCACCTGTTAAATAAATATATTTTAAAAATAAAAAGAATTAATAACTGAAACCAGCTCAAATGTTATCGATTGTTTATGTTATATGCCATGTCCCGAATAAAACACATTACCGTAATGCACAATTGTTAGTCATTTGAGACTCCTTTATTACAGCACTCCCACAAGTTTCTCTCTTGCTTTCACAAATAAAATTATACATATTTAATGTATATCCATTATTAATAGCCTATCTAAGTTTTGCCCAGCTAGCGAAACCTGCAGGTAAAGGTAGCCTATAAGCATATTTTTTTCAGTGCATGCATTGACTGCATAGTCAAATACATGGAATATAAGTATGTTTGTGGCATGATAAGCATAGACATGAGCATTATTCAGAACATAGCCTATATATTTATTTTTAAAATGTTATATTTAGAAATTAAAACTATATTAAATTTCAACTTGCAGTAATAATCTAAACATTAAACTTTGCCTCGATGTTGTGCACTTATTATCCTTTAACACACCTAAATCTGACGATTGTCCCTTACATGTATATTACATTTATAATGATACTCAAATTTATTTAATCAACTGACTGTTTACTTGTGAATAGTTTGTTTAGTTACACTATATTTAAAGTGATTTCTTTTTTCGACTACCTTGTAATTTAACATGTTCAGCCAAGATAAAGACATGTAAAGGCTGATTTATACTTCTGTATCAAATGCACGTGTATGGTCCGACGCAGCCTGCGCGCAGTTGAAAAGCCCTTGCCGTGGCGCATCTCTCCAAAAATGTAACTACACATCGCAACAACACGTAGCGCACGCTCTATTAGTGGGCTTGGTAGTGTTTATGTGTGTGGGCGGGGTTGAGAGCCACGCCAACCCATTGGAGCGAGTGTTTACAAGTGTAGAGTCCCATGAAATAGCTCCAGGTGGAAACTGTTGCTTTGTGTTTACATTATGATTAAAGTTGTTGCATGACTGCCGGCTCCCGCCTCAGAATGAGCGAGTTTTATCTTCTTGTTCATTAAGATAGTGTACAGAAAAAACAAAACCCAAGCGAAGAAACTCCATACAGAGGGAACATATAAACCTACTGCTTTTGTAAGTGTTATTGTAGAACAACACAAACAGCACGCACAAGTATAAGTGCTCAGCTGCACTGTGCTGTGTTGATGCAATGTACAGGAGGAAAAAAAAGGTGAACAACCTCTCTTGGTCGGCAGATAGTCAAATCATTTTATGGCAGGTCAGACATTTTGGTCGGCTCTCTTGAGAGAATCACGAAGTTGAATCAAAGTTGAACTCTGTGTTTGTGCTCTTACTGCACCCTAGTACTGTGAAAACTAGGGAAGCAACAATAACATTTACTTATTCTTCACTTGTCACAAACCTGTTTGAGTTTCTTTGTTCTGATAAACACAACATAAGATCATTTGAAAAATGATGAAAACCGGTAACCATTGACTTCCATAATATGTTTTTCCTACTATGAATGTCAATGATTACTGGTTTCTAACACTCTTCAAAATATTTTGTCTTGTGTTCAACAGATAAAAGAAACTCAAAGGTTTGGAACCATGAAAACATGGTGAGTGAATAGTGAGTAAATTTCCTTTTTTGGGACTATTTAGATTTTTCAGAGCAACATATTCAGTTAAGAAACTGTTTACTGTAATGTGTAGTGATAAATGTTTTGCAGTTACTTACCATAAAAATGTTGATGGAAAATTCCAACTGCAGTACTGGACAGAAAATGTATTTAAACCCCTGACCAAGGAACTCAGCAAAGCAAACTTGTTGTACAGTACCTCAAATAAAAGGAAGCACATGATTATCATTTAGGTTCAAAATTCAGCACAAGTAACAACATGACCAACTTCTTAATCAACATATTGTTTACCGATTAATTATATTAGGAAACATTTAGATAAATTACTTATTGAACATATTGCTGAACGTGATTAATATGATTAAGATAATCGTCACTGCCTGATTGATACGATATAAAGTGGGTCTCAGACCAGACAAAGAACTGCATTAAATTCCATTCTTCAACGCCATGTCTTAAAAATATGTCAATTTATTTTAACCACAATATTTTCCATGAAGTTTTAGCACTCGTCTGCATGTGTTTTACGTTTGAACAACTAAAGGATTGCTTCAGCTTATTTAAAGGATATTATTTTAATTAAATTACATTATCGTTGATGTAAAAGGCACTTTATGAATATGGAAAAAGTCACATTAAGTTAACCTTGCGCTGGACGTTTATCGGTGGCTGATAAACACTTGCTGTGAATATAAGTTAGCCCATTAAGAGCATTATAACCCCAAAGACATAATTACAGCATCTCACGTAAAAAAAATAAAGAACTGTATAAATTGACGCCCTTTACGTTAAAAGTTAATGTTACGCCAGTATGGGCACACATTCGACAACCTCCTAAGACAGTCAGTACTGCCCTAACGCCAGACCAAATCGTTCTATAACAAAATCAGTATGGTACTGTCCGTTCACAACTATCTAAACGCATGTTTAATGTTAACCATAGTAAAAGCCACGGTAAATTCACAAAGGACTGAGCTAACGTTAGCAACGAAGCTTTTTTCGTTTGGAATGGCGGATCACGGACACTGTCGTCACATCAAAGAAAATGCTTATTCTCTTGAAAATAGCCATTTACTTCATTAAAAAACATTATATATCAAGTCTACATAACTACATTCTTGCTAAAAAGAATCTTAAATATATTCTGCGACATAAAAGCGAGATTTGTCAAACCGTGTGTAACGTTAACTGTTAGCTTAACTTGCGAGCGCGCTCGACGGCTGGTCGCTGTGAAATTTAAAAACGACTAAAATAGACAGTCCGAACGAGAGACCATTTTATGCGTCTATGTTACCCACAAAGTTTTTTTCTGTAATAAACAGTCTGGTACAATATAAAATGTGACTTACTGTGCAGATGGATGTACAGAAATCCGGCTCTGGCGTCTTGCTTCAATCTGACTGGATTCTGTAAAACTTCCTTTGGGCTTTGGCGCCGAGGCAACGGAACATAACGCGCATGCGCACAAAGCTAACATAATTTTTTCTAATAGACTTTAATTAATTAATTTAGATTGGTTCAAAACACATCTTATTCACTTAAAACCGATTAAAAATAATTTAATAAAATCAACAACTAAATTAAATTGTTTAAAATAAACTAAATTGAATTATGTTTAATTTAATAGAGGGCTAAATCATTTTTTTCAGTGTATGATTTGATTCCTTTTCTTTATTTTTTCCCGAGCCACAGTATCAAGAGTTGATTTTAATAACGGGTTTAAGATATCAACTTTATCATGCACATTCATCTCAGCCCGCAAATATATAGGCGCTTGTTGAATCTCATTAATAAAGGTTTCCGACGTTAATGCATTAATAATAACCGCTAATAATAACTATTTTTTCTTTAGGCTGAAGTATAGTATTAATTTGACAATTAAAAAATAAGCAGAAGTGATCTGAGATTGCTAGATCCATTATTTCATTTATGTTAACGTTAATACCAAGTGAAATTATAAGATCAAGCGTATGCTTTTTGTTGTGTGTAGGACCATTTAAGTGTTGCGTGAGACTAAAAGAATATAAAATATCTAAAAACTCTACTGCTTTGCGATCAAGTTTGTTATCAACATGAAAGTTAAAATCCCCCACTATTAATATTTTATCATATCTAGTAACACACAAAGTTAAAAATACGGAGAACTCAAAAATAAAACCCTGATTTTGTTTAGGAGGTTGATTTATTATAACAACAAGACACTTACTTTCTATTATTTCTATTGCCAGACATTCGAAAGAAAGAAATTCATCAAGAACAGCCTCTTTACATGACAGTGACTGCATAAATATAGCGGCTATCCCGCCACCCTTCTTTCCACTGCGAACCTTATGCAAAAACGTATAATGAGGTGGACAAGCTTCTATAAGAGATATAGAGCCATTCTGATTAAGCCATGTCTCCATAAGGAACATAAAGTTTAACTTTTTCTCTGATAGAATATCATGTACCAAAAATGTTTTGCTCGCAATTGATCTTACATTAAAAGTGCCATTTTTAATTGCCCTTCATTTTGCAAAAACAGTATATTATCATTTAAATAGTTTCTTTCTATCGGTACCAAGTATGATTTTCTCCGATGAATATTTCTTGTGGGCCTATTGCTATTGTCTCTATAAGTTACAACAACCTTATTATCATTAACCTGGTTGCATCCCTATTTCAACCCCAAGGAATTAGTATTACAATTATATATTACAGGGATGCTATAAGTTTGTCACAAGTTATGCAATGCATTTTCAACGTGTCTGGACAAAAAGTGTGCTCCAGTCCTACTGGGATGTATTCCATCAGCACAGTAAAATCTCGCTCTTTCCCAGAAAAGGTCTCAGTTATTAATAAAACTCAAATGTTAATTTTTACAATACGTTTCTAACCAGTTGTTGAATGCAAAAAGTCTGCTGTAAGATTCATTGCCTCTTCTATACATTAGCAGTGGTCCAGAAATTAAAATCCTTATTGCAGGAGATGCATTTCGTACAGTTTCCACCAGTTCATTGAAGTCTTTTTTAAGATTTCTGATTGTCTAAGTCGAATGTTGTTTACACCCGCATGAAGTATAACTGTGTCATTGTCTTTTGCGCGATTTAAGATCTGATTTGATTAAGATTTAATATGAAGAACCCGAGCTCCCGGAAAACATTTTTTTTGAACTTCAGTAGAACTAGATTTGATATTCAAATGTCTGATAATGGAATCACCAATAAGAAGTGTCTCACCAGAGGAAGAAGGCAATAGCATGCCAGTTTGCGAGGTTAGCGGATCAAATCAATTGCTGGTAGGAAAATCTAGCTTCGGTGTCAGAGCGGCCGAAAGATCAAACTTCTGTGTCAGTGTACACAGAAACTGTCCTCGGCCGATGTACGTTCCTCTCTTTGGGGGAAATAAATGAATCATTACACTAGCAATACTATACAATTTTGCATTTATAAACCTGTTTACCAAAAGATTTACTGACAATCTTTTACTGTAAATTCACTACATACTGTAGCATTGAGGAGGTTTCCCAGTACTGGGTTGTGGCTAGAAGGGAATATGCTGCATAAAACATATGCCGGAATTCCATTCAGTTAATCTTTATTTCTGTAGCTTTTACAATGTAGATTGTATTAAAGCAGCTTAATATTAGACGTTCTATAAACTGAAATTATGTCAGTCCAGTTTTCAGAGTTTAAGTTCAGTTTAGTTCAGTTCAGTGCGATTTATCGCTTGTGTCGTGTTCACATCCCGCCCTTTACTTTAGTGTTCCTTGTCAAAATGAATCCGGTCTGTTTTAACTGCACTTATATTATCACAAAAAAAACTTTTTCCACCCTAAAATTTTTATTTAACATTCTTTAGCTGTTAAAAATTTCTCAAAGTAGAGTTAAACATGAATTTACAGAATTAGACATAAAATAACTGCAGTGAAAATACAAATAGGCAGTGGAAATGTATTACAAAGCAAACAATATATGACAGAAATCAAAATACTTTGTTTCATTACTAATAGACAGCTCGCTAAAATAACTATCACAATCTGACCAAACAAATTGACATTTTAATCCATCTGAATGATTTATTAACCAGCAGGGCACAAACAAAATGGTTTACTTTCCTGTGTGTTGAGTGCTCGAATTTGTATTTAGTCTTTCAATTGGACTATTTTAGTGTAATAATGTACCGACCGTCTGTCCGTCTGACTGACTGACTGACTGAATGAACGAATGAATGACTAAACGATTGACTGGGTGCCCTCCTCCTTCTTCCCTAAACCCAAGCTACGATTTACAAAAGCCATCCAGCAAAAGAAAAGCCCTCATCCGATTTTGATCGCGTTTTCGGATTTCACCGCATTCTCGCCCCGTTACAAACTCGTTCACTTTATTTTTTGGATTCTGTTTTTTGTCTTACCCGATTTCTGGTAAGAAAAATTTATTGTGGCAGAAAAGCCCTCCCAATGGAGGAGGCGAGCCATCAGCCCAGCCGGCGAGCGCAAAGAGGAGAGCCGTCACACCGCCCGTAAAGTTCACATGAAAAAAGCTGTTTTGTTGACATAAATGATAATCTGCCCTAGTAATCTTGCATGAAAATGAATTAAAGTTGTTTTGCTGTCACTAATGTTCAATTCAGCTGGAAAATGTACTGAATCATGTGTAAAAAGAAAATTCTGTGCATATTTCTTTTATACATATGTTTTTCTGCACATATGTTCTGCACATATGTATGTAAAGGAACATTATTTCCAAAGCAAAAGCCAACATTTTGCAATTGAAGTGTGAAAAGAGACAGAAGGTAATAGGGCGAACGCTTTGGGATAAATTAGTGATCTAATTCTCTGAGGATTCCCTTGTCCTCTGTTTACTACTGTCTCTCGCTCATGCACATACACGCGCGCACACACATAATGTTCTCAGGACTCCCCAGCGCTGGACCTCTTCCTGTCTGGCAGTGCTCCACTGTGTGTCTTTAGATACTAGTGTAAACAAACCAAAATACACACACAGGTCTGTTGCTTGAATGAGCAATATCATAGGACTCATGCAGTATTTAAGATAGACACACTCTGCAGCTGAATACTGTGCGCTGTAAGCACTTTGACAGTACACAGATATCAAAATGTGCAAAACAGGTAGTTCTCACAGTGGTTCTCACAGTGTGTTGCATTTTGGGATTTGGCAATCTATAGAAAATGACAAGCATTTAGGACATGTGTTGAATCATTAATGATTGCACATAGAGTTCTTCATCTTTCTCGGAACAGCTGCACATTTGAACGCATTTCATTTTTGAGAGCAAACTGAATGTGTCAAGTTTTATACTAATGCATACCTGTCAACATTGGGATGTGAAAATAAGGAATATGCCCACCATAATAAGGGACACCCACCCCCCACCCACCGCTTTAAAAAACTTCCAAATTACTAAATATGTTCATTTGGAGCTGTTTCATTCTAAATAAACAGTAAAAAGGTCAGTAATATGTTTTATTATTGTTATTTACAAAAGAAAAATAAATACATACATTAGCAGCAAATACATTAGCAAACAATTAAGCTTCTTAAAATTATTCGCTAATAAAATGAAATAGAATCAAGCTATCAAATCTTATAGCCGTTTATTCACTGTAAAACTTACACATTCTGATTAAAGAGCAACAAATGAATCTCTTATTCATTTAGATTTTGTTTGATTACATTAAATAACAGAGGTGTCACTTTAAAAATGCATACATCTAACAATATAATGAAGGCATTCGACTGCTTTCCTAACTTTTTGTGCTTATTTAAGACAAAATTAGTTGTGTTAAAAAAAAAAAAACAAGATCGACATCTTTAGATATTATTAATAATGTGTATATGTCTGTTTAAACATGTGCCCAAAAGCCAGATTTTCGCTCCGCTTCAAATCGCGTGTACGAGTCTGTTTGGGAAACAGCGTCTAATTATCACTATGGAGCACAACAGCTGACAGTCTTGCACCATTATATGACTGTTTTGAGGATTGCAGAAGAGGGGTGACGGCACCTGTACTGAAAAGGAAGGGGAATCGCGCCGTTTTTATATTTATTTCAAAGTGTTTTCATGCCTAAACAAAGCGAAAGCACAGAACAGGCTCACATTTAAGAGCAAGGGGCAGCCCCTGGTGGTTCGGTGGTATGGGTTGCGTATAGGGAGCCTCAGCTCCTTAATGTTTCTGCCACTCTTCAGAGAAACATTGAAAATACGGGAGAAATACGGGACAATACCTTTACGGGATGATAGTGGGAAAGAACTGTAGAATACCGGAGAATCCCGGGAAAAACAGGAGGGTTGACAAGTATGCAAATGTGTGTTTTCACAAATGCTCAATGGAGATGCATTTGAGACATTCTACTAGCAGGTGTAAACAGAGTCTTGTAGACTTCGAGTAAAGTGTTTGTGTATTTGTTTATGTGGCTTAAGAAGACAGGGGATTGTAAAATGAAATAGTAGTGACATATAGTTGGACTTTATTGGGGTGATTTACGAGCACATGCCTTTTGTCCTTGTAATTCAAATCACTTAAAAATCATAGCGAGATGACATTCAACATTTTCAATTGGTTTCTGAAAGAGTTGGGTTTAGGGAAAGTGTAGGGTAAGGTCATATAATAAACCGTTTTTACATTATAAAACACAATACATCTATGGAAACTCTTTATGAACCATATACAGTTGAAGTCGGAATTATTAACCCCCTTTATTTTTTTCTTTCCTTAATATTTCCCAAATTATGTTTAAAAGAGCAAAGAAATTTTCACATTATGTCTGCTAATTTTTTTTCTTCTGGAGAAAGTCTTATTTGTTTTATTTTGGCTAGAATAAAATCAGTTTTTAATTAATTAAGGACAATTTTAAGGTCTTAAATTATTGGCCCCTTTAAGCTAGTTGTTTTTGCAATGGTCTGCAGAAACTATCGTTATACAATAACTTGCCTAATTACCCTAACCTGCCTGGTTAACCTATTTAAATCTAGTTAAACCCTCAAATGTCACTTTAAGCTGTATAGAAGTGCCTTAAAAATATCTATTAAATTATTATTCACTGTCATCATGGCAAAGATAAATTAAATCAGTTATTAGAAATTAGTTTAAAAAAACTATTATGTTTAAAAATGTGTTAAAAAATCTTCTCAACAATAAAAAGAAATTAGGGGAAAAAAATAAACAAGGGGCCTAGTAAATCAGGGGGCTAATAATTCTGACTTCAGCAGTATATGTGCGCTCTATATGTGTGTGTGTGTGTGTGTGTTTGTTTGTGTGTGTGTTAAGAGGAATTAGGTTGTTGACTCAACATCTTACAGACAAGATTCAATCAATCAGTTAATCAATATATCTATCTTAGAGCCCTAGGGATTATTGGAAACATACAGTAATATCACATATACTGACAAACAACACTGTGTGCATGGGCTGTTTTGTGCTTATGTGAGCTGTATGTTATATGGGGTCTTGCTAAAATATGTTTTTCATTAAAAAAGGGGGACTTAAGAATATGACGGACTGTGGATACGCCTTCCCACTTCTCTTCCTGGAACAGTGTGTGTGTAAGTGTGTGTGTGTGTGTGTGTGTGCGGCAGGTCAGTGCCCTGTTCCTCAGCTGAAAAACATCGTCTTTATCACTTCCAGACAGAAACACAACACATCTTCTGTCTCTAAACGATTTTTGTGTGTGTTCTCTGAATGCAGGCTCTTTGTAAAAATTGCTTCTACCAATATTTTTGCAAAAGTCTGAAAGCATACTCTCTGGATTCATACAATTTATGCTTCGTTAAATGAGCAATATAGCAGCAGTGGGGGGAAAGGGTAGTTTTTCACATTCATTTTGATTACAGAGGCAGAATATTGAATTATAAAGAGTTAACTTTGTATGATTGCACAATACTCAATATTGAACACATTTGTGAATTAACAGTTTTCTGTATTTTGTGATTTATGTTTTAATTAAGGTATATATTTATGCTTTGGAATTGCATTACGAATTGATCTTTCCTCCAACAACTTTTGATGTTGAAATGTTTGAAAAAGTGACTTGTATTGCCATTTAAAAGTTACTTTGTTAAAGTGCAAAGTTGAATTTTGAGCATCAAAATCAGAGCAGAGATCAAGGTCCCATAAATGGAAAACATTCATGGGTAACAATGCAGAAGCTATTAATTAACATTAATTATTTATTTATTAAGTGTATACTATCTGTAAGCAGATTTAATTTTATCAGTCTATTTATTGTCTTGTGTAAATGTGTGAAAAAATGTACAAAAGCATGCACATCACTTTAACTGGGTGCTCAGCCAAAACGCAAATAGTGCAAAACATATACACAAAAAGGCTGCAACACCAACTTCAGAAAAATGCTAATTTATTAAATTTAAAAAGGCTGACACAAGGAGTGTAAAGTTTCAGGCACACGGCTCTTCGTCAGACAGTGTTCTTCACAGTAAGTTGCTCTTTTTTGTACACTTCTGGATCACATGATCTCCTATTACTATTCCTATTAAAAATACACATTTAGAAATTATACAACTTAGATATTCAAAACAAAAGTATAGAAACAAACCACAATATTACATCACAGGTGAAGTTTTTCAAACTAATTTCGAGAGAAGCACGTGATATGATTGACTGCAGCTGGCCACCCATCTACATTCATTAGTCCATTGGTTCTCAAAGTGGGGGTCGGGACCCCCCGAGGGGTCGCAGGACAGTGAAGGGGGGTCACCTGGTGATTTTCTAAAATCAATTAATTTTTATTAAACCTTAAGACTTACTGTATTTTATCAATAACCTACTGATGAGAAAAAATAGTCGTTTATAGTTACTATTAACTATATAGTTACTATAGTAGCTTATAGTTACTAGTTCTATTGGATTGCGACTTCTCGGGTAATTACATTATACTAAAGACACAGCAATAATGTCAGATGCAGCAGATTTTGTAACACCAGGTTAAACTTTCTAGCCCATTTACAGCACTGACATACATAAAAAAAACAAAAAAAAACAAAGAATAGACTTGGGTCTATTGGTGTGTGTGCGTCATTGCATACAAGGTTTCTGTATTTATAACCACCACCTCAGAGAATATTAGGGGTCACGAGTCACTGGCATTCTCATTTTGGGGATCGCGGGCTGAAAAGTTTGGGAACCCCTGACTTAGCCAATCAGATCTATCCTAACTCACTATAAGTAGCCTAGCTAGATTTACTACCTTATCTTCGTTTTCCGAAGAAACCCCCTATCCACCCCTTTCTCCTCCTTTCCTCCTTTCCAAAATTGGAGCTCTCGAGAACCACCTGATCTCGTACTCCCCTCCCATGCTCTATGGACCTGGCGGGAGCCCTGGGCTCAACTATATCCGAGCTCAGGGTTCTCTCCCGGGACAGCATGCCAAACCTGCTTACAGTTGTCAAGCAATATCTAAGTGTGAACTCTTGAAATAAATATTAAAAAAAACATAACAGAAAATGCAACAAAATAGACGTTTTTTGGGCTATATTTTGTTGTATTATTTTGTTGTGTTTTTTTTTTTTTTTTTTTGCCAACTGTGTAAAAACAGTTTCGATAAAATGCTTATGATAAGCCATTGTTTGTTTACCTTTAAGCTCTGCTTCCTTCAGTTGCTTGACGTGTGTGCATTTGAAGCAGCTGGTGAGCATCAGCACACACCCATATTATGTAAATCTCCCCATGCGAAAGTGTTCCTCTATATGTTATAATCGAAGTTGTTCACAATACTTATCAATCCACAGAGTTTATAATGTAGTCAAATGTTTACAAATACAAGCGCAGCCGTTACATGGTCATTTCTGGTTAATGATGTCAGAATTTACCGGCATTTTGGAATGGATGTGTGAATAGTCTTTTCTAGAAAAATTCCGTAACGTCCTCGCCTGTGTGCACAGTGCTATTTTAAATTTACCGGTAAAGTTTTTCCAGTAATTTTTGGCTATTTACCTGTATCACTGTGTAAAGGGGGCTTATGACTGATATTATAAACCCCATATATTCAAGACTAGTGAAACTAGTCATAGCACTCGATAAAAGAGCTCAACTACTTGTTCAAATAAATATCTAATCTGCGTTTTTGGTACACAAGCTTGCTTCTACATATGGTGGGTGACTGAATAGGTAAAAATGCTAGAAGTATGCTAGCCGCATTCTTCAGGAAATGTAATAATAAATCAGTAATATAATAAATATAACAGCGCTTTCAAAAATAAGGCTCTTGTTAAAGTGAGACGACATGCTTGATGTGCATTAACAGTGAATATACACCATATGGAGTGTGTGTATGTGTGTTTGAGTCCGAACGAAACCGAGACGGTTTGCTCTTTTTATTTTATCTCTGTTTGCTTTCTTTCTCTCTCCTCATTTTCACCTCACTGATTTCCTAAGATTTCATGTTAAGCAATATTTTCCGTTCAGCCAGCTGTGTCAATAGCCACGCCAGCCCAGCATGTTTTAACACACACACATGCATTGCACACACTCAATAAGGTGGAGGGGTAAATATCAGAGAGCATTTGACACCCTGTACCTTACCCTCCTTGTGTGTGCGTGTGTGCATGTGTGCGTGCGTGCGTGTGTGTGTGATAACATTTCCCGCCTCTATCGCAAACATTGACCTTTTCAAATGAGTACAATATGTGATCTGTGTGACAACACAAGACGTCAGGTCGAAAGCTCTCTGTGACATTGTGTGAAGACAGAGACAAGCAGCAGAAAGACATTTTTAAAAGATTGTTTAACATTTTATTGTATCAATAAAGAAAGCGCTTGAAAGAATGATAAAGGACAAGCAGAGAAAAATGAAGGTGTAATTATTCAAAGTGACCTACATAGTTGTGTATTTTTAGACATTTATTCATTTGAAATTCGCAATATGTGTAAACCCACACGGAAAGAACCTATATAAACATATATATTTTAATATAGGTTTTGCTATAGGTTTTTAATATATGTTATATATAAAAAATTGCCGTTTTCATATATTATATGTATATATCATGTGCATGTGAATTTATGTGAATTGTTTAAAATGTTTTACCTTGAGGTAATTTGGAGAAATAACTTAAAACCTCAGGCAACCCATGTATATAAAACAAATTGTTTTGAATGCGGTTTATAATTTGTATTTACTTTTGTATGATCTCTTGAATTTTTAGTCGATGTAAAGTGTATTTACAAAATGCAATGTGCTGAACAATTTTAATGGAACAAAAAATAAAGCTAATAAAATATTGACCTGCTTGTTTTTATGTTAATGATTTTAAAAGAAAACCAAATAATTACATTAAAAAATAACCTATTTATGAAATCAAATTAACGTATTAAGTAAAAATAACCAATTATTGGGTAGAAAAAAACAACCTAATTGTGGGGTTAAAAATAATAACCCAATTACTTGGGTTAATTTAACCCCTGATGTGTTCTGTACCATATACATATGCCTACAGTGGGGTTAAAAACAACCAAATTTGGGTAGTTTTTAACCCTGGGTTTTTTAGTTTGAAGTCAGAATTATTAGCCCCCCTTTGAATTTTCTTTTTTTTTTTTTTTTTTTTTTAAAGTATTTTTCAAATGATGTTTAACAGAGCATAGAAATTTTCACAGTATGTCTGATAATATTTTTTCTTCTGGAGAAAGTCTTAGAAAGTCTGAGTTCAAAATTATTACTATTATGTTTAGAAATGTGTTGAAAAAAAATCTTATCTCCGTTAAATGGAAATTGGGGTAACAAATAAACAAGGGGGCTAAAAATTCTGACTTTAACTGTATGTGTAGATATATGTGTACATATATACATCTATATAGGTACATATATGCATACATATGTTTACCTATATGTTAACCTATATGTTTACTTATATATTAGTAAAATTATTAAAATTCATAGCTGCTAGACAACATAAATAAAAGCCTAATTATTAATATCAGTACTAATAGCAGCCAAATTGCTTAGTTGGCCTGTTAGCACGGGGGACTGTGGAGACAAGACAACGGTAAAAAAAAAGCCACCAATCAACCCCTGCACTGTTTGCTATAACAAACATTTCTGACATTGAACATCACATTCATTGTAATTCTAGAATATGCCAATGTTAAGTTTTGAAATGTTTATTTCAGGCATCTTTTATTGGCAATAATTTAAGATTATGTTTGCTGTTAGTCCGAGGTTTCATTAGACTTTCTCTTTGCCTGTCTGTCATATTGATGGATAGGGTTGTAAAACATCCTTAATAATTAGTTATTGCACATTATATTATTTACTTATGTTTCATGTGTTTGTATTTGTTTCATTATTTTATGTTCAATATTATTTTCAAATGCTAATTTAATTTGTTTTCACTATACACGTTTTTACTTTTAATTATGAGCTTACTTGATAGATTATAAAGCAGATCAATGTTTGACATTTAGTTTTTTGTTTGTGAAAAACACTTAAACGTTGAATGTGCTTAAACAGTCAAATAATACAAATAATACTAGCCAATACAAGACTATAAAATAAAAGTAGAGACATGTCCGGATTAAGAATTCAGAGGCCCCTGGGCACCTGGCCACACCCCTATAGTTAAATTAAAAAATAAGATTAATATGATATTTTTAAATAAAATTAATCTATTGTATTGCCCGCATTTGAAAATAAATGATATACAATACATACATTTCTAGTCTACAAAGATTGAACAAATTTTTAAAGCATTTAAATCACACTTTGAAAAGAAAAATGCTAATACAACTAGTGAAAATAAATGGATTTTAATATACTTGTTCAAGTTCACAGAAGCAGTACTAAAAATATATATTTAAAGGTATTTTTTATGTATAACTTTTACAAACTTATAATGCATATGATTTGGATATAACATCTCTCCAATCCAGTTCTATGAATTGAACACACACTTATTAATGATTCCTACTTGTCTTTGTAATGGGGAAAAAAGAAGAACGTGTTCTTCAGACGCTGGATTCAAACTGAGTTCATGTTCGATCGCGTCAAAACATGTTGCCATGCGCTTTATGAGCCACACCACTCACACCACTTATGGTAGCGCTCTTTAGTTATGTTGTCTCTGTCAATCAAACAGTGATGGGCGGGAATCACTGAACTAGCTTATTCTAACCCTATTTGCACTTAGCCTAAAATTGCCATTTCCCCTGAGCCTGTGCCCATAATGCCCATTGGTTAATCCGGCCCAGAATAAAGATCTGTAGTTTCGTCAACAACAGATGAATTGCGCGTTTATCTATTTTAGATAAAGTATCTATTTTAAACAATATAATAATATTAAATAGCAATTTTTAACAGATAGCCTAACTGTTGTTTGACCTATTAAAATAGCAGATATTTACATTTACAAATAGCAGAATAGCCTAAAAACAGAACACTATCATTTTCTGTGCAGCTTTTTTATAAAGAAAAAACAACAACAAATATGTGTAATTATTTGCATAATTATATGACTGATTATTTAAATTATAGCACTGTTTAAAATCTATAATTTTAAGGATTTTATTTAACTTTTCACAATATTTATGTACAGTTCTCGAGTGAATATTATAAGCTGAAAAATATACAGAAAATCTACTGTACAATTACAGCAAACATATTTTGCTGTAAAAAAAATCCCATAAAACAATGGCCATTAAATTACAGAAATTTTATCGTAAAATATTGGACGTTAAATTACAGAAATGTCCTCTGTTTTTTTGGAATTACGTAATTTTATTTTTATTTAAGGTCTGTTATTTTACTGTGAATTTCTCTAATAGCGGCTGTTATTTTCAGTAAAATAACAACATTTTTTTGTATGTACTGTATTTGATGTGAACACAATTAAAAGGTGCAAATTAATATGCTTCAATGACATTCCACAATAATGAAACCAAAAGGAATAAAAAGTATATAATAACAACAATGAGATGAAGAATATTGATGAGGCAAATAGCACCAAATTGTTTTACATTTTACATACATTTTAGCTTACAGTAGTGGCTGGCATTATACTCTTATCTTTATGGGAGAAAAGAGAAAATCAGTTTAAAGAGAAACTCTTTGACCTTGCTGGAGCTTCAGGTGCACACATTTTTCTTTTCAATAATCACTGATTTGACATTGCAGCCTGATCATCTTCAAACTGAAAAAACTAAAATGATCCCAATCTGAGACTGACGCAGATCAATCGCTTAATTTAAATTACTTTATATTGTTATAATAATTTATAGTATTGTGTTAATGATCATCTGTGCGATGGGAAGTTCAATATACTGTATGATGGTAGTCAATGGTGAGCCTGAAGTGGTGGCACTAATTTCGAGTTATTGAAGGATTGATGAATAAAAATATTATTTTTATTCATGAAATGTGTTGGTTTTATTTGATATTTGAAGAAAACATTTCAAACTGATTGCAAAATTGTGAATGGTAATATATAATCTGGAGATGGAGGTGCTGATAGCTCCTAATTAATTTCATGATGCTGAATTTTGTCCAGAGCTGCTAAATTGATCCTGGTGTTGAATTTTCGGTCAGACCTTTTGAATCTGATTCATACATGCTAAATGTTGTCTAGTGTTGCTGAATTTGCCTCCATGCTGTTGAATTACATCTGATACTGATGAATTTATTCTAGAGTTGTTGAATTTCAGCCCATTCTCACTCCCAAGGCATTAAAACTGCAGCTTCTGTTCCAATTATTAAGCTCTAACATATAAAAGTGAACAGTCACAGAAATTTATTCTAAGCAGTGTTAAAGTGTTTTTAAAAAATCATCTCAAGGTTCTGTATTTCAAGTTGTCTCCCGGCAAGCATTTTTTTATAGATAAAAGACATCAAATTGCTAATTTAATCTTATATATTTTGTCTAAAACTATATTTATTTATAAAACAGTTTTGTCTGGTTCTTGAATCTGATTGACTGATAGCCGTGCAATATTGTCGTAATAACAGCACTCGTACAGCCTCCTCACCCTTCTTTAATACTCTGCCCATAGTGAGTGACAGCAGATAACTCACTAGTTTGACAAATATTGCAGCTGTTGGACAACATAATGTACTTTTGAGGCTTTTTAGTTGAGAATGTAATTGTTTAGACTGCAACTATGCAGGTATTTATAAGGATAGTGCTTATTTGAAATAATTATAATTTCGCAGATACAGCGCATCGCCATCCATCAGCCTGTCATACTGAGCACAAGATGACAATGGAATATATAAGAATATAAGCCCTTAGAGGAGAAAAACAGCATAATTTCTAACTACAGCTGCAAATCATTATTAACCTGGAAAGTGACATTTTAAGTCGATCTCTCTCTTTTGTATGTTGTAGTGCTGTATTTATACCATAGTAATTTTAGTGCAATGAGTGTGAGATGGGACTGTGTGAGTTGTGTGTATTTTGTGTATCCCACTCTTTGTACAACCCTCAGTTATTTTTTGGTTGGCCATTTGTTTGTTTCTAATGAGTCTCCTGTTTTCGTTACTGCAGACTAGTTCAGTTGAAAGAAAGAAAGAAAAAAAGAAAGAAAGAAAGAAAGAAAGAAAGAAAGAAAGAAAGAAAGACTTTCAGACTGTCTTTCCACAATTTTTTAATAATAATAATACATTTGTCAATGAAATAAATTAGTTGTATGCTGAATTGTAAACCTGTCACACTCTATATTAATATTAATTTGGTTAAGAGCTTATTAGAAAATAAATAAACTGAATGTGTATATTACATAGAGCATGAACTTATACATTGTGAATACACTTTTAATGTGTGATGAGAACTTTTAAAGTATTTTTAAAAATGTGTGTGGTGGTGGAAATTACAACAGTTTTTTCAATTTCAATGAAAAATCAATTTCAACAGTTTATTGTGAATAAATGAATAAAAAAAAAAAAACGATTTTTCACCAATTAGCTTTGATTTGATACTAGCCTTACATGTATACAAAACACTCTTATTTACCCTTATTTTGTTTCGTTTTTAAAAACATCTTAGAAGCTACAACATGTTTGGAAATTATGCAGAATAAATGTATTTACTTATCAAGCAATATTTATCTTGGTTGAGTGTTGTTGATAAAAATTTTAATTCCCTCCATCTTGAACATGTTCTCAGATTTCACTATTCATTTTCATAGAAACCACCTAAATAATGTTTTACACAAACTTTTTAAAGGGACATTACAGTGTTGTGGTGGAAATAACACTGATACTATGCGACAGCTATGTTTTGTACTAAAAAAATAAAATTTATAATAGTCTCACATTAATAACTATAAAATATTTCAGCTATTTCACTAGTGCTTAATTAAGATACAGAAATAGATACCAGATAAATAATATTTTAAAACTCTGGGTGTGCGACAACAGTGAAAACAGTGATTTTGACACCTAAAAGGAGGTTGAACAATATGAAAAAAATGTATAGAAAGGAAGTAATTTTTTAAAGTAGTTTTATTGTTAGTTTGACAAAGAAAGAGAAATTTAATCAAAATTATATATATTTTTGGATATATGATCAAAGGACATAAAAGTGCCGTAGTTGAAGAATTACCCTTATATTTTCAGTACTCCAGGCATATCAACAATGACTATTAGTTGTAGAAAACTTTTCCCGAATTGTTGCTTCAGCAGGTGGTTTCAATCTCCTGAAATAAACTTTATTTTAAAGGACTTGACCTTTTTTTATTTTCCTTGAAGAACATTAAACTTTTGAGCATAATGTGGGCTTGTTTGTGCTTCAATTTTTGAGACCTTGGGAGTGAGAAGGGGTTCTGAATTCGGTATTGTTTACCTGGATAATACAGTTGTAAATGATTTATTCAGAGAGAGAGAGAGAGAGAGGGTTGTTGAATAAGGCTGTCTTTAGAGTATCAATACCAAGGCTCTCTCTAGACTGCTAGTGATCGACGCGCACACATCACAGAGCATGTGGAGTGTATTTCTGCAGGTGCTTGCTCACTGGCATTTCACATAATTAAAGCTTGACCTTTCTAATAGATGCACAAATGTCAGGGGGTCCTTCTCATCTGACAAGCAGGAGTGCCTAGATGGCGGTGTGTGTGTGTGTGTGCGTGTGTGTGTGTGTGTGTGCGTGTGTGTGTGTGTGCGTGTGTGTGTGTGTGTGTGTGTGTGTGTGTGTGTGTGTGTCTGTGCAGGCGTGCGGGTGTGTGTGGAAAATCTTGGGAGAGTAATGTGATTTTACACTTCTCTATATTTGCACTTCCTGTCTCATTGGCGCATCTAGTGATTATAATAACAAGCACAAACACAGCACTGCTGGAGTGCAGAAACATGTGAAATCTATATAAAGCCTGTGTATTTGATCCTAAATTCCTGATATGATATTTCTCCAGAATTCTGGCTTGGTGCTAAACATAGCTCACAGATTGATCGTTTGTGTGTGTAAAGACTGCGTCCTTGGCTCTGGTCTGAAAAGCTTCAGCAGTGCCCAAATGAATGAAGTACAAGTTCACATATAACTGTGTTTACATGTGGTGTGTGAGTGCGCAGTTCCCCATAGACACAATTTGGAAGCTTTTACAATCTCAAGGCCTGTCAGTGTTATTTTAATTATGTTTTATACTGGCTTGCATCACTTGAATCAACTTACATCAGTTCGACATGCTCCTTTATTTACACAAATAAAGCTTGCTTTTTTCTCATTCAGAAAAAAAAAAACTAGAGGACCAGAACTAACTGCTGTGTAAATGTAAATATTATTATAAATGTGAATTTTTAATGAACTAATTAACTGATAAAAATTAAAGAATTGTATGATTAAATCATTTATTCATTTTCTTTTTGGCTTAACCCTCTACCGCACGCAATATGATTAACCTGTAAAAAATATATATATTTGACTGTTTTTCTTTTCTTAAAATGGCTTAACTTGAAGTGCTGTAAAAAAAAAATTGGAAAAAAAAAATTTTTTTTTAAGGTGCTTTATGATATGTTACCATATGGCAACAATGTCCAACAGTGGATCTAACTTAGAAAATTCAAATTTAAAACTTTCCTTATAATTAATCTTTTTTTTTGTTGTTGTTTGAAATAATTTATTTGGTGTTGCAGTATTATGAGGTTTAACTCAGAACTTTTAAATGACACCTTATACATACTTTAACACAACTCATTTTAAAACAGCTTTCATTTATTCTATTGTTTTTTGCTGAATATTATTGAAAACAATCATAATATTGTATTATCATGTATACAACATACAGTGAGTAAATATTTTCTCCAGTAAATATTGTAACAAATAAATAACAAGTCTAGTATACCCAGATGCATCCGAATAATGTAGCTACTAGCTAGCAATATTTATAGATATTATACTATATACTGTACTACGCCTGTCTTATCTGCCTCTGAGCAAACTTACCTGAACTGTCTTTATAAAATGTCCAGTCTGCATTCTTCTTATGGTCACTAAAACCCATCTCACCCTCACTTTCATCTGCAGGAAGAGTCAGTTCTGTCTTTTTCTTCTTTAAATTACCATAGAACATGTTGGTGCTCGCTAATACACTGATCCCTGTATTGATATCTATTCAATAGTAGTATTGTCATTAAAACTAGATTTTATCCTTAATGCGAATGCCATTAACTTTGACTACTCAACCTTATATTACTAGCATTCATGTTGTTATTGTTACAACTTAAAAGTTGACAGCTGACGTTGCTAGCTAGCTAAACCATTGCAATATTGCATGTTCCACTATTGCACCGTGTTGCTATTTGGTAACACATACATTGGATCGGTTTACAAAAAACTAATTTGATTTAAAAAAATTGTGTTGTGAATATGTCTTACTTGAGGTGATGTTTCAGATTTTTTCATGGATCTGACATAATTTGATGCTTTGTTTTATTGATGTTTACATTTGCATTTACCAACTAATCACAATAAACGCCAGTCTGTCAGAAATCGCACTACAGAAAAACACTGCACGTCATGTGACTTAACCAAAGCACATCATTGGCTACTCTAAGGTCTTCTCTTTCCAACAAAAAAATAATATGTTGGTCTTAAACAGTGGCAGGAAAATGAACACGAGTATCATGTTACCATTTGGTTACGCCATGCAGTAGAGAATTAATCCCTTTATTAATCTGTAGTCGCCACAGTGTAATGAATCGCCAACTTATCCAGCATATGTTTTACATAGTGGATGTCCTTCCAGCCGCAACCCATCACTGGTAAACATTCACACACGTGTGTGTGTGTGTGTGTGTGTGTGTGTGTGTGTGTGTGTGTGTGTGTGTGTGTGTGTGTGTGTGTATGTGTGTGTGTGTTTTATGACAATTGGTTAAATTGTACTTAAAATACTTAAAGTTGGGAGGAATTGTATATATAATGCTGTATTGGTAATTATAAGTTTTCTAAATTTGGCTAGAGGTAAAATCTCATTCTTAGTATTGCACAACAGGTATATGGTCACATTTTGTGTGTAATTGCACATAAGTGGACATTGAGTTAAAAAAAAAATTGCGGTGGCTTGAGGTTAAATGTTCTTTCAGATTGATGAAATATCAACGACCACGCCTGGCCAAAAACAAAAAAAGGAACAGATGACTTACTGTCATTTGGCCAAGTTGTGTGAGACTGGCGTAAACGCTTATGAAATGATGTGGTGTGCTGTAGAGAAATGTTCTTGCTTATCGCCACTGCAACACTTGACGCATCATTCAGCACATTGACGACATCACACATTGAATAACATAACCAATTGGGATGATGTTCAATTTCTGTCAAATACATTTATTTAATATCTGGTAGGGTGTTTGTACATGCACTGTACACTACCTGACAAAAGTCTTGTCATCGATTCTGTATGATCAACAAATAATAACTTGACTTCTTGATCATTTGGAAAAGTGGAAGAAGGTAGATTTTTCAGTGGATCACCTGTTGAACTGCATCCCAATCATCACACATACTGCAGAAGACCTATTGAACTCAGCTTGGACCAAAGATTCTAACAGAAATCAGTCAAGTTTGATGAAGGAAAAATCATGGTTTAGGGATACATTTAGTATGGGGGTATGTAAGATATCTGCAGAGTGTATGGCAACATCAACAGCCTGAGGTATCAAGACATTTGTGCTTCCCATAACATTACAGACCACAGGAGAGGGCAAATTTTTCAGCAAGAAACTATCCTGACAAGTTCCTGAAAGCAAAGAAGGTCAAAGTGCTCCAGGATTGCCCTGCCCAGTAACCAGACATGAGTATGTTTTGAGCATGTCTGGGGTAAGATGAAGGAGGAGGCATTGAAGATTAATTCAAAGAATCTTGATGAACTCTGGGAGTCCTGCAAAAACGCTTTCTTTGCCATTCCAGATGTATGGCAGAGATGTATGGATGCAGTTGTCCAAGCTTAAGGGAGTCATACACAATATTATTTTTTTTTCCACTGCACCATGACTTTATATTTTATACTTTTGTCTAAGCAAACTTACTGTCTTAAATAAATAATTAAAAATCAAGGCATGGTCATATTTTATTTTGGTAAAATAAGCCTAATCTAGAGGCCTTTGCCTTTCATATAAGCCACTTTTGATACCAATTGATCAACTAGAAGTCAAGTTATTATTTGTGGTTCCTAAAACATGGGGACGCGACAAAACGTTTGTCAGGTAGTGTATACAGTATGTATGCATACATCTAAAAACATGTGTGAACATGTTTTGTAACATTTTAAATTTTGGACTGTTTTAGTTTTTGTGTTACTGTAAAATAGGTGTTTAGATTCAGGGTTAGGATTAAGATATGTAAAAGTGTGAATACATATTTTTCTTTTAAGAGGGAGCTATTATGTCCCATTTTACAAGATCTAAACTAAGGGCTCTATTTTGACGATCCATGTCCAAAGTGCAGTGTGCAAAAGCAATAAGGGCGTGTCAGAGTCCACTTTTGCCATTTTAAGGAAGGAAAAATCCGCTTTGTGCCATGGCGCATGGTCTAACAGGGTTGAGCTTATTCTCTTAATGAGTTATTGGTGTTTTTGAGAATAAAACAATCAGAGTCTCAACTCCCATTCCCTCTAAGAGTTGAGTCGCCCCATAGTGCATTTGCTATTTAAATGGCGGACTTTGTAAGTGGAAAAACTGAACGCTTCACTAGAGAGAAAACAGTTAAACAGAGATGCACAGACATCCATTAGCCTACATAATTAATTTCATTTAATAAGCACAAAGATTTGTTTCAAAGCTATTTCTAAATTCAGTTCTAATTTCCAGCAAATTAATAAATGTACAATAATAACGGAGTGTGTTCAAAAAACAGTTATTTCCTAACACACATGCTATGCCCCATATGATCTAAAACCTGACAGGTGGGCAAATCTAAGCTTGTTTTTAATAAAACAAATATAAATATTCATATAACATATAATACTACTACTACTAATAACATTATACAAAAGCAAATGAATAAACTGAAAAAGCCCCCTGAGATGTAGAAGGCAGGGAGGTGGTGTTTTTTATACTTTATGCAGGCTAAACTATAATCATTTTTGTAATATGTTAATCCTTTAATTCTTTTTCATTTGTAAAGGTAGTTGGGTATTGCTGTACACCCTGTTTGTATTAGGCAATATCTAACAGAGGCGCACAACTAATGCGATCTGCGCAGGAATTTAGATCATTGGTCTATTGTGCAGTCTATTATAGTTCCTCAAAATAGCAACGTGCCAGCAATGCACCTTAACACGCCTCCTTTTTTAGACCTGAATGCCTATGGGCGCACATATTAGCGCAAATGCATTTGCTATTTAAACAGCGTGCTGCAAAACATCTTATGCTCCGAGCTGAAACTAGCAAACAACAATTGCGTCGCACCTTGGGCTGCATTGCCTTGCGCCACATTGCACCATGTGTATGCTAGGGCTTTAAGTCTCTGATGTCCCTATGGGTGTGTATGTGGTTTTAGCTCATCATACCCCACGAATAATGCTTTATAACTGCCACTTTTAGGATTTTATACTAATTGTGCCATTTTAGTGACTGTCGCTTTAAATTCAAATGAGATTGTGCTCCTTAATGTCTATGGCTGTGTCTGAAACCGCCTACTCCTCAGTAGGTACTGCATTTAATTTTAAATGTATTATTCGGCCATTAGAAAAGTACGTTCTATACAATATAAACGTGAAAAGTATGAATGGCATACAATCGCATACTGATTTTAGCGTACTATATAGTATGGAAGTGTGGACGCAGCATATGTGTCAGTATTGTGGCAGATTCAAAACAAATGAGAAAGAGGACATCACTAATGGGTGGAACTTTCCCCCTCTAAAGACTTGTTCATAGTTCAAAGGGATAATGTCAATCAAAGTGTTTCTGCAGACTTTTTATAAAGTTTGATAATAAAAAAACAAAGTGTTAACATTTTTTTGACATTTAGAAGCTTGTTATATTCACAGACTTTTGACACACAACTGTGTTTAAACCTCTCATAAAAAAAGTTTTTTTTTTTTGCATAGTGACTAACTATAACAAACTAAATTTATCTAAGTAACAAACAAAACAATTGTCATAGAGCAGCAGAAAATAAGTTGTTTGTAGCAAATACTGATTTAAATTGTGTATTTGCTACATTTATGGTTGTTATTTATTTTTAATTTTTTTTTAACTGTGAAGAAAACATTTTGGAACACCCCACAAGACTGAATAAATAATGACTTTATCTCATTTTCTCTATTTAACCTGCAGGAATATTAAAGGAAAAACCAAATGGAGGACATCATGTCAGAACGCAAATCCCCGCCGTTGGATTCACTAAACACAATCAAATCTTTTCGGAAGTTAACCTGTGTGAAATGGAAATAAAACCCAACAGAAAACCCATGAACAGCAAAGAAGAGCAACTCCTCCATTCATCGGTCTAGACTCCCCCATTGTTTCTCTATCTACCGGCATCACATTAAATAAGCATCACCTAGTCTTTTCTCTGGGCGGCCTTATGGATGAATAACCCTTGCATATCACCCACGTCGAGTGTCGTTTTGGATTCTTCTGTTTGACGGTGGGCGAACTGTAGAGGTGGCCATGTCTGGTAAGGGCAACCCCAGCCCACACCTCAATGGCTTCCCAATGGCCCACTTTTCCTATTTCTTCCCGCACATGCTGGGGGGGCTTTCTCCACCTTCACTTCCCACTCTGCCCCTCAGTGGATACAGCACACCTTCGCCAGCCAGTGAGTATGACATCCAGCCCTTTAAGATCTTCTGCACAATGAAGTGAAATTGATTTTGATGTGTTGGGATTGCATTTTGTGTCGAGCATTGAGATAAACTGTGTCATCCTTCTTTTTTTGGTCATCCTTTAGTTTAGAGTGCATCACAAAAAGCTTTTAAATGACATTCTGGGCAGTTTTCCATTCATGTTTGTACACTTTCCTCTTCTTTTTCACAAATTGCTGTTTCCCTTGTGTTCACAGTACATTTGTTTGCTTGGCAGTGTTGGTCTTGGAACCTGTGGACCTTAGAGCAATTTGTGCTCATGGTTGGGTCTGTTCTTGAGTGCTGGAACATTGCGATTTTTTTATGCTCTATGGTGAATCGCGTGTCCTGATCTGCAGTGCACTGGGCCATAATTACCATAGGATTGTTGTACAACAGAAAAGTGGGCATATGGTCATTTCAGCGCAGAACTTGGGCTTTATAAATATGGTTGTGAGTAAAAGCTATAATCAAATATCACAGCTTTTGTCACAGCACATGTAGGCTAGTTTTTTCAGTTAGCATTCAGATTTATTTTACCCGTTTTGATGTCTTTAATTAACTTTAAGCAAGTTAATTAAGATTATGTTTTAGATGTTTGTCTTTAGTTTCAACATGCTGTATTAGAGCTGTAAAAAAAAATTTTGCCATAAAAGTTAGGCCTGATAGGGTCTGAGACAGACAGAATTTGGCCTGAGCTAGACAAGTACATTTTGATTGACAGCTTCTTAAAAAGACTGAACCCGTTTATAGCCCAACATTACTCAAATGTGCACATGCACACAACTCTTTTGCCTTTTTTCATGAACGAGTCATTTTTGTGTTTTTTTATGTGTTTATATGTGTGTTATTTATTAATGACCAACACACGCTTTAGGCCACTTAGAAGTTGGAACAGTGAAATCAAATAAGTCCTCTGTAATATCGTAACATCTCAGCACTCTCAATAGGCCTAGGTACATCTTTAAATTGGCCAATATACCAATAAAAATAAGTCTTTCTTAACAAGTTAAATAAAATAAATGATAAATTATGACAGGTATTAGGCAATAATTTAATTAAGATAAAGGCTCTGTGGGATTTGTTTCTCCTCTTCTGTTCACAATCTGGCATTAAGGTGATGGTAAAGTTAAATATTTAAAGAATAATGCCAACATTAGCCCATATAGGCATACTCTGTCTACATTATGATTTTATGGTTTAATTACTATTTAGTTATAATTTGAAAATCCTTTACTCACCAAGATTTTTGTGGAGGAACATTATTGAATTCACTGTAAATGGATTTAGCGCAGTTCTGCGCTCACTGAGCAACACTGAACACCCTTTCACTGTTGCTGCTACTGGCCTGGATGCATACTGTTCTGGCTAATTTTGCAAGTTTTGTGTTAGATTGTTTGTTCATCTTCCACCAGCCAGGAACATCTATTTCATTTTCCATGACACCGATTTCAATGTAGCGAGTGACCTTGTCATCATCATCATCATCCCTGTCAGCTTACTGTACATCACTGTTTAACGCTTTACTGTAATACGCAAGCCCGGCCCGACCCCATCTAAAGCGATAGTAATTAAGCCTGAACCCATCGGGTTCGGGCAAAGATGTTCAGCCCTATGCTGTATGTAAGTGTTTTACTCTTCTAAAGCATAAAATAGCATGATATGTTTGCATATATTTAAGAAACATGGTAAGTGAACATATTTGTTTTTCTGAAAAACAGTGCTAAAGTCAGGTATTCTCCTTTGAATTCTCCTGGTTGCCTTGGTGGAAAATGCAAACTTTGCACGATCACAGCAGAGCCCTTTAAAATGAGACGCAGATTCAGAGGCCTCTATTTTAACGATCTAAGCACAAAGTCTAAAGCACATAAAGCAAAAGCATTAGGGACATGTGCAAATCTACTTTTGCAATTTTAAAGACAGAAAAATTTGCTTTGAGCCCGTGCGCGTTATCTAAATACATAAGTGAAAAAACGAAATGCTTCACTAGCAAGAAAACAGCTCAACAGACCATCTGCACGAGGATAAAGAATAAGCTTCCTCCATTTGGCCTCTTTACTTTCTCTTTACCTTACTTTTACTCTTTACTCCTTTACTTTCATGGAGTAAGGAAATTACTCCTACATATTTCATTTTGTATTTTTGTTTGTTAGCGCAAATATTCATTTTGTTTCAAAACTATTTCTAAATTCAGTTCTAATTCCCAGCAAACGAATAAATGAACAATAATAACGAAGTGCGGTCAAAAACCGTTGCTATATCCAAACACCCAAGATATTCTTATGCTCAATATAGTAACGCATCTGTCTCCAAAACCCGACAGACTTTCATCACTTTCATTAGGCCAGCATTTCTCAATTCCAGTCCTTGTGTCCCACCGTTCAGCACATTTTGTATATTTCTCTTTTTACATCAGACGTTTGTTCTAATTCATCATTAAATTAACTCTACGGGATATTCTGAAAGATTTTATTTTGAAGGGGGAATGATTATGTGTTTGATTCAGAGTGCATTTTGGCTTGTGATATGTGAGTTAATATTATATCCCACTTCAAGCATCGCTAGTAAGAAATTGCAGGCAAAAGCAATGAAGGAGAAGGGACTGTTGGACTGCGTGGGGATCAGTGTGTCAGTTGGTCATCTAAATCAGCTTTGTTAAATAAGAGAGACATGCAAATTTTTCAGATCAGCGGGGTGGAAGGGATGGGATTGTGAAATGCTGCATTAGGCTAATCCAGTTTCATTAACAGTGAAAAATAGACTTTACAGATGTGAAAAATAAAAGTGCAAAGTGCAGTACGCTGGAGATAGTGTGGCTCTAATGAAGCAAACCATGCACATATATTCTAGAAATGTTTAATAATTCAATTATATTGCCAAAAAAAAAATAAAAATCCTAAGTGCTTAAAGAATTTATTCCATATGCCCATTCAATTTCATTTCTCAACTTTATATTTAGCCCTCACGAATCCAATGTTAAAAGAAAAATCTGATAAAAAGTTAATGAGAATTTTGCTCATACCCTGTAGAAAGGCAGTAACCAGAAAATGCTTACAGTTCGACATACCTCAAATTAATGACTGGTTTGAAATCGTTTTTGAAATCTACAAGATGGAGAGGACAATGAATTTTAGATTACAGTCTGAGGAATTTAATGAGAGGGAGGAAATGGGTAGAATATATTCTTCTAGTAAGGCCAGACTTAATATAGAGCAGTGGTTCTCAAACTGTGGTACGTGTACCACTAGTGGTACGCGGGGTTCCTTCTAGTGGTACTCGGAGGAATGAAATATGTCATGTACATGCCAAATATATTTCAAAATTTATCAAAAATTATTTATATAATATGCCATACATGACATTTAGCCTATATTTCTGAGTTTATCTGCCATTTTTTTTTAAACTGTGCAGAGTTGTAGCTGCTTTACTGGGCCTACTACGCTACTGTATTTCAATACTGCTCATTTTGGTGGTACTTGGAGAGAATTTTTTTCTGAGGTGGTACTTGATGAAAAAAGTTTGAGAACCACTGATATAGAGTATAGAATAGTTAGAAAGATGAGAATTAATTTCATGAAAGTTAATTCCTTCATTCATTATTTCAGGTGCAACCCAGTTCTGGGAAACATCCATACACACTGATTCACACATACACTACGGCCAATTTAGTTTAATCAGTTCACCGTTACCACATGTCTTTGGACTGTGGGGGAAACCGGAGCTCCCGGAGGAAACCCATGCCAACCCGGGGAGAACAAACTCCACACAGAAATGTCAACTTACACAACTGGGACTTGAACCAGCAACCTTCTTGCTGTGAGGTGACAGTGCTAACCATTGAGTCACTATGTCGCCATGCAAGTTCATAAAAGGAAAAAAAGTTTCAAGATCAGTAAAACAAAAATACCTACATAGTAAATTTGAACACCTTATGTGTCAAAAGTGCCATTTTCACAGTTTTATCTGTTTATAGTTTAAAAAAATTTATTGGGTACCACATTATGAGCTAAGAAACAAACACAACTGGATTATGTAGGTGGATTATCAGATTCTACTTTGTTTACATACACAAGTGATTTTATTATTATTGTAGTTTAATACGTCATTAGTTGGCTTTAGATGGGGTCTTAGGATTTGTTCATATTTGTCAAGTTGGTTAGATTATAATAGTCTTTAACAGTTTGAGTGTCACAGAAGGATGGCGTCAAACCCCAGGTGAGTTTTCTTGCATGTCTGTGTTTGCCATGTATTTATTGTAGTTCACTCTGACATTATGACAACTGAGATCTTACAGTGTGACATAGAGATTTTTAAGGCTTGGTTATGTTTATAAGATGCAAAGCAATGTGTGCTTCATTGGTAGAAAATCATGTCATCTTTTCATATACCTTACTTTGATTATATACAGCTATTTAGCTTACAATGAAAACAACAACGTCATATTTCCTAGTTTCTCTGAAAGTCCCTCCCTCAAGAGGCTCTGATTGGTTAGCTAACATAATGTTCTGTAATTTGCGGATTGGCTCCACGTCACCAGGAAAAGCGCCAAGCCTCTACTAGCATGCACTTTTTGGCTGTGTAAACACTGTCAGTCAGATTAGCTGTTAGCCATATCAGTTTGAGCTGAGATAAAAAGTGAAAAGGACACAGCTAAACCTCATGCCTGCTCTCTAAAATCAAATCTGACAAGTGTCGTTCACATATATTTGGAATAAACATGTGTAAGTAATATGAAACATTCAAATACAGTATCTTTTGAGAGTTTGTTATTCAAGATGTATAACATGGAGAAAATGACTGCATGGTTACAGGGGTTTGCCAAACAGCATTTCCCATTGTTTACATCCTTGTTTACGTCCTCGCTACAACACAACAATAACACCAGAAACTGTGCATGTAATTGATCAATTTTGACAAATAAAATTACCTTCTATTATGGTTGGAGGAGTTTTTAGCCGAAATCAGCTCTGAACTGGGAGAGATTTTGGAAGCTATCCTTTGTCAAATGCTAGAGCTATATATATATATATATATATATATATATATATATATATATATATATATATATATATATATATATATATATATATATATATATATAGTTCTCTGGAACATAATTAAAAGTAAATTGTTAGCACTTCTCTCTTTGTGTAATGTCCTTTGGAAGCCCTAATACAGAAACCGGACTAGCTCTGTAGAAATTTACCCTTTCTTTTAGCTTTCTCTGCTATAAAATAACAGCGCCTCTAGCCGTGCTCCTTTGCTGAGTGGTGAATGGTGTATGCGCGTGGTGAATGCGCATAACCTGAATGCGCATAACCTGAAGCATTTGTGATTTTACTAATCCAGATGTATTTTTTTATTTAAGTTCATTCGCTGTAAGCTTTGCTAAGCTAACTCTGTAAAAGCCAATGTCTTGTATTATATTTATTATATTCAGAGATGTTGTTTATGTTCACACATCAACTAAAGTATAAAATATGATATCGTAGTGGACCACCCCTTGAAAAAAAGTTCAGAGAGTGCAAATTAACGTCAATTTAAAAATTTTCAAGTGAACTGTCCCTTTTAGCAGATTGTGTGCTAACAAACATGCAGAGCTGTGAGCTGCTGCTGTGATCTAGACTTAAGATCTATGACGCTTAATTGAAAACTGCAGGCTCAGAACTGGAGCTGGAATGATTTGAATGATGTGAATTATTGAATATCTGGGCCATGATTCTCGCACTGACGGCTCTTCAGAAGAAACAGAAGTGCGATACAAATCACTTCCTCTTTCAGTCGAAAGTGTGTGTATATGAGGCTGTCATGGCAAATGATGTTATGTGCCGTGTTTACTAAGAGAGGAGCTTCCTTCCCTTTCACAGAACAAACATTTCCTGCCTGTAAACAGCAGAGAGTCGGAGTGCAGGACACATGCTTTTCCTGTGCGCACACTACACTTCTCTTTCACACATACACATCCCTCTTATTAACTACTATGTGTTACTTTATATCTGCTAATAGATCCTTTTACCATGCTAATTTCGAAGATTAAACAGTATATTTAAAGAGCTGTTCACTCATCTCTTACCACTCTGTGATCTCTTTTTTGGACTCAGTTTATATGTCTTTGTAAGCTTTATAAAAGTGTCTTCATCAACCATTTAAATGTATCACTTGATATAATATATTCTAATGTACGCTGTGCATGCATGTTTCTGTTTACATATAATAACTGCATAAAATTATCATTCATTTCTTAGTAGTTACTTTAGTTAGTAAAATCATTCATTCATTATTTTTTGGGGGGGGCTTAGTCCCTTTATTAGTCAGGGCTCGCCACAGTGGAATGAACCGCCAACTTATCCAGCATAAATTTTACGCAGTGGATGTCCTTCTGGCTGCAACCCATCACTGGAACACACCCATACACTCTCATTTACACACATACGCTACGGACAATTTAGCTAACTCAATTCACCTATATACCACATGAGTTTGGACTGTGGGAGAAACTGAACAGCCAGAGAAAACCCATGCAAACACGGAGAGAACATGCAAACTCCACACAGAAATGTCAGCTGACCCACCTAAGGCTCGAACCAGCAACCTTCTTGCTGTGAGGTGATAGTGCTACCCACTAAAATAAATAAAGTTTCAGTAATTTATTTGTGCAATTATCCACCTCTATTCAAACCACTATTCGTGCCTCTAACCCATATCCCACCTCAATATCAGTAATTTTAAGTGAAGTTGTCAAGCAATATCTAAGTGTGAACTCTTGAATTTTAATTTAGAGAGCTAAATAGCTAAGGTGATCTAATAAAAAACTTGAATCTATATTATGTTTATGTATTTGTTTAAACAAATTAAATAATGCTCACTCACTTTCATTGGGCTTATTACCTGTTTTATTAGGAGTTGCCACAGTGCAATAAAGAAAATGTTACGCTTCCGGCTGAGTAAACGCAGGCACGTTTTGGCTGCCGCTGCTCACCGTGATCACTCATTTTAAATTATTTTATCTAAAAAGTTTTATCTGAATATTTTATTTGGAATTCGTTTGAAACCATTTCATCTGAAATCATCTAAAATCCATCTGAAATCTCATCTGAAACCTGAAATCTCATCTGAAAAATCTGTGAACTCTGTGACTGCTGTTTGGCACATTGCGCAGTGGATGATTGACGTGGACGTTTGCTGACGGACATACTGACATCTTGTCTGGCTTACAGGATTCCAACATGTGGCTGTTTAGGTTGCTCCTGTGGATTATCCTTTGCTCTGCTGTGATAAGTGTCGCTCCTCGTCTGATGTACTCAGCGGACAAAAGGGGACCTTTACAAACTTAGACCCGCAACTTTGCAACCTCCGTTATCACTTATCAATCAACCGGACCTTACCCGCTGGCCGACACTGAAATACATACATCGGGATCTCGAAAGCTCCCCCTTGGAAAAGGGAGGAAAACTAGGAGATGGGGTGGATAGGGGGATTTTTTCAAAACGAAGATAGAGCAATAGGGAGAAAATTATCCATATATTGTAAACTAGGATCACTCTGATCGGATTGTTACTGATTACAGATGAGCAGCCAGTCATGCTCAGTCATACCAAGTGCTCCTCTCGAAATAAGTTTATGAAATTTCACTTAATTCTGTCTTTTTGGTCTTATACAAGACTGCCTAGAGTCACCAGAGGGTGTGTTAACTATGACCTGATTTCTATGCTGCCCAGGCCAGATTACATGTCTACTATTTGTTTTATGCTTTTTAATGCTTGATCTCTCAGCAATAAAACATTTTACATCCATGAACTCATTGAGGACCAAAGTATAGACTTTCTGTGTCTTATTGAGACGTGGCATCTTGTCTTATTGAATAAAAATATTTCCAAAATGTGCATAAAAATAGTTGGATGGTAACTTAGCTTTTGACTTTAGACCTGCTTTTAGTTGGTCAAAGGTGCGGTCTATATCAGTTGCTCCAAAATAGCAATGCACCAACAATGCACCTCAACACATGAGTGCACAATGTGGTGCAAATGCATTTGATCTGTAAACAATGTGGTTCAAAGTGTGAAAATGATCGCTGCGCCTGTCAGAAAATAGCCACAAATCATATGAGCCCTATAAGATTTTCATATTAAGAATTACATATAAATGTGAAAACTGTATATTACTGCTGTAGTATACATACAGTACATCTCACTGTGAAAACCATATTTAAGAGAGCATTGAAGTTTGTTGAAGCCTAATACTTCTTGGCTGTAATGTAAATTACTGCTAGAAATGTGCTGTTTTTGGTTGGAGTTTTCTATGTGTCAACAACGATGTGCAAATGGTGGGGTGGTTGTGGGGAATGTGGTCACCTGGAGGTATTTCTGTGTTTGTTTTAGTGGAGCAGGTGTTTTTTCTCGGTCTTGGTGGTCCTGTTGAGAGGGGGTCCATGTGGGTGGTTGAAACTAGACTAAACGTGAATAGGAACTTTAACACACACAGCCATGACAGTTTATTAATATTGAGAAGCTCGAGCCTGTCAAAGTTGCTCTCATGTGTTTTGTTGTTCTTTTTATTTATTTAAGTGCCTGTTATTGGGTTGTGTCATGCTTTTGCATACCTGTAAAAAAAACTATTTAGCTTTTTTTGTTTATTTTATTATTATTATTTTTAATATATTTTTGCAACAGTCTGTGAATGGAAAGACCGTCTTGATGTTTCTTTTATTAACAAGTGCAGGAACATCAAGGAATGGATGGCAGCTGTTTTTGTGCAAGGTATATTATATGACTTGATAATCTTTACTGTTTATTCACATTACTAATAATTTACACACATTTAAGTTCAGGCAGACGAACACAACGTTGAGCCTATTGACCTTTTAGTGGGATGTAAACAATAACAATGGCCCTAATGTATTTTCTGTTTTACATTTGTAATCTCCACAGTTCCCGAGAATCCTAAAGGTCCACAAATTGATAAATAACGCTATGACAGCTGTTTTAACGTTGAGATATGGTTGAATTGCCTCTTGTTAAAGTTATTAAGATAGTTTGACAACAAACTAAAACAGTTCATAAACAAAAAGTGTAGCATAGGCTCATTCTAAAAAATTTAGCCTTATATACATTTCCGGGGATCGTGAATTATGTAGCCAGAAGTAAATATGGCTGCATTTCGTCTTTAAAGTGAACGCGTATGACGGTATGACGCCGTTCCTTTTCGCACTTACCAGCTGACCACTTACCTCTGTATAGATGGCTTGCCCACTGTTACCAGTTTGTCCAGTCGCTCGCCATGTACGTCAGTTGACTTGATATGCAGAGAGGAGTTGACCACGACAATGGGCTTCGAATCCAGCAAAGCAGGTAAGACAAAAACAGAAGCCAAAACTAGAATGAACAAGTAAATAACAGGCAGAGAATGTGGTAAAATCTGAAAATGTGGTAAAAATCGTTCCAGTGCTTTTCTTTTTTTTTGCATTTCTTTTTAAAACTGTTTAGGGAAGTGGGTGAGCGGGTCAATTGTTGCTTTTGAAAACCCTATTGGTTGGATTTAGGGTAGGAGGAGAGTGGGTCAGTCGATCGGTCAGTCAGTCAGTTGACAGCAGCCTTTGGTGGATTTATGTGAGAACAGCAGGCGCGAATAGCACTCGTGAAAGAAATTTAAGATCTCAAAAAGCATACACAGTGGCCTTTGGTGGATTCGCAAAAGCAAAAACTGCAAGATAACATACTTCCTGGGAAGTATTTGGCACTCTGCAGAAATGTATATAGTGGTACATTTTCAGAATGAGGCTGATTGAAAAGGTGTCAGGTATGAGAGTGTCAGGTATGATTTTGGTTCTTGTCCAAAAATTATCAAGTGCTAGCTTTATCATTTTAATGTAAAGCTATAATATGGGTGAGTTTAATGTATTGCTTTCCAACAAAATGTTTTGTGCAACATAAATAATGCTATCCTAAAATACATATTAAACACTGACCCATTTTAACAATGTTATTTTAAAGTTATTGATAAATCCTAGGCTTACTGAGGTGCGTTTTCAGTCACCTTTAATGAAATATTGGCATAACTGTCTTTTTTAAGGTACAGTTGAAGTCAGAAATATTAGCCCCCCTTTACATTTTTTTCTCTTTTTTTTTATTTCCCAAATTATGTTTAACAGAGCAAGCAAATTTTCACAGTATGCTTAATAATATTTTTTCTTCTGGAGAAAGTCTTATTTGTTTTATTTCGGCTATAAAAGCAGTTTTTAATTGTTAGCCCCTTTAAGCTATTTATTTTTTTCGATAGTCTACAGAACAAACCATCGATATATAGAAACTTGCCTAAATACCTTTACCTGCCAAGCACCTAGTTAAGCCTTTAAATGTGACTTTAAGCTGTATAGAAGTGTCTTGAAAAATATCTAGTCAATATTATTTACTGTCATCATGGCAAAGATAAATAAATCAGTTATTAGAAATGAGTTATTAAAGCTATTATGTTTAGAAATGTGTTGAAAAAATATTCTCTCTGTTATACAGAAATTGGGCATAAAATTAAAAATAAACAAGAGGGCTAATAATTTTGACTTTAACTGTATATTGTGTGGTTCGTATTGTGTTTGTTATTTTGTCTTTTGTACAGTTGGACCTCGTGTCTGGAATAATGAGAATTAATTTATGTACAATAAGTGCATGATTAAAAAAAGTTGTCTCTATTCTCCTAATGGGTCATCTGTGTTTGAGGTGGAGCAACCAATAAACCCATAAGAGTCTCATCTCCCATTCCATATAAAAGCTAGTTGTGCTTCTATGATGGTGGATTTTCTATTTACATGGTGGAAATTGATATCACATAGACAAAACACAACTCCAGAGAAGTAATGGATTGTGGTTAGAGTGCACAAGTAAACAATCTACAGGACAAGAATGTCCAAAAAAATGTTTGTGCAGAAGTTAAGATTATTAATGAAAAAACCAAGTGTTTCTGTTCATTTCTGGATTTACTGATACATTATTAAAGTGTAAAATATATTTAACACTTTAATAATATATTATTTGTATACATTTTAATGTTTGTGTTTCAGTGTATTCGCCAATAGGTGCATATTAGGGGATACCGAGGAAATAGTAGTAACTTTTTTTTTTCTTCTGTCATTAAGATCTTTTAAGCCAGTGCTTTCCAATGGTTACTCATAATAGTTTGCTATTAAATGACAGATATTTTAGTTGTAGCACAAAACTTTGGTTTCCGAGTCAAATGTTACAATTCACTCCATATAGTCTGAGTTAGTTGTAACAACCCCGGGTGAGTTTTAACATGATTATTTCTGCTGGGATGAGATGGTAACATTGTCGAATAAGAATAACGGGTGGAAAGATAAGAATGGATTTAAAAGCTTTCTATTCAACGCTGGGGTTTGGTGTGAGTTTCTGTGCATTAAAAGCTGAATAAAATACAAAACAATAGAACACTGTTTGTTAGTGCAGGTTTCGTGGGCCCATAGAGAACAGGTTAAACTCTTAACCTATTTTAATTTTGCTTTGAGGTTTTTATTTTTAAATACTGAGGCATACTGAAATTAAAATCTATAAATACATCTACATTTGTATTTAGTGTCATTAATGTTGCAACTAACCCAGAGTGGTGTTGTTACAACTGACCTAGAGACTTGTAAACATGAATTTGCTCAGCTTAAAGCTAACTGCTAAAACAATAGCACCAACAACTTGTATTAAAAATATCACACACACACACACACACACACACACACACACACACACACACACACACACACACACACACACACACAAAGATCACTGCTGTTTGTTCAAACTACATTTAAAATATTTGTTATCAGGGGTTGCCACAGCAGAATGAACTACTAACTGTTCAAGCATATGTTTAACGAAGCGGATGCCCATCTAGTCACAACCCAGTACTGGGAAACATCCATATACTTTCATATTCACATGTTCAATCCACTTAAATTTTTACAAACAATTAGGTTTTAATTTTATCTATTCGTGTTGGGACAACAAGAAAGAATGTTGTGGAACCCAAAATTTTTACTGTGTATGCAGATATAAAATTATAATATTACATAATTTTACATAATTTTTTACATTTATGTAACTTTTAGTTTACCTACATTTTTAAATTCTTTTCTTTTGCCTCAAAATAGGTTTTTCTCCTCAAACATCTGCTGTTTCTGCCAGAGGACTCAAAGTCAATGTCAAAGGATATCAAACATCCTGAGCTGGTCCAGACAGTGGTCATTTATCACCACAACACAAAGCTTTTGACCAGGATTTGACATCTAGTGTATATATGTGAAGTCTTAACACAATGTGTAATCAGTCTGTTCACAAAAATACTCAGAAAAGGAAATTTACCTTTTACTTTGAATCCATAAGTTCTATTTATGGGGAGTTTTGTTTTCAACTAAGTATTATGAATTAGACATTTTTGGCACACTTACCATACTTTAGTATACACCTTATATAAAAACTATTTACTTTTAGACTGGTGAAAAGGTAAAGTGCATCCGGAAAGTATTCATAATGCTTCACTTTTTCCACTTTTTTTATGCTACAGCCTTATTCCAAAATGGATTAAATTAATTTATTTTCTCAAAATTCTACACACAATACCCCATTTAGGAATAAGGCTGTAACATAAACAAATGTGGAAAAGGTGAAGTGCTGTGAAAACTTTCTGGATGCACTGAATTTTTAGAGTTTTTGTACAAGATTTGTTCCCATGCATAATTAAAATTTTTATTGAAAATAATTATTGATGTCCTGCAGCAGTGGTTCCCAAAGTGGGGCTCGCAGGATAATGACGGGGTCCTTCTGTAATTTTCAAAAGTCAAATAAATTTGACTAAAATATTAGAATTACCATATTTTATTTTCATAAAAAACAACAACATGCAGGGCGAGGCAGTGGCGCAGTAGGTAGTTCTGTCGCCTCACAGCAAGAAGGTCGCTGGGTCGCTGGTTTGAACCTCGGCTCAGTTGGCGTTTCTGTGTGGAGTTTGCATGTTCTCCCTGCCTTCGCGTGGGTTTCCTCTGGGTAATCCGGTTTCCCCACAGGAAATATCCTTGCTGGATAAGTTGGCGGTTTATTCCGCTGTGGCGACCCCAGATTAATAAAGGGATTAAGCTAACAAGAAAATGAATGAATGAATGAACAACAACATGCAAATGAAAAGGTAACAGTCTTAATTATTATTTTTTCATAGGATAGGTGTGTTAGACTAACAACGTTGTACGTTAGATTAACAACACAGCAATAGTGTCAGCTGCAGCAGATTGATTTTATAGCACCAGATTAAAACTTTCTGACAACTTTACGGTAATCAAATACGTTAAAAATAAATACAGGCCACAAATAAATATTAAGGATGAGGATGATTTCGACAAGAATAGACTTGTGCAGAAAACGTTGTTTCCATCAGTTTCTTTAGCTAAGGTTAATATTAAATTAAGCAAATAAATAAATGACTGTAAAAATTGTTAGACTGTTGCACTTTTTTTGTGTTGTCAATATGTTCGTGTTTTTATAGGCTTAGATTGTTGTGTGCGCAACGTTTGTATATTTATAACCACCTCCAAGAAATGAAGGGGTCGCGAGTCACTGACGTTGTTATTTTGGGGGTAGCGGGTTGAAAAGTTTGGGAACTCCTGTATCACTGAAAAAAAGCCAATAAAGATGATTGATTTTATTTCATTATTAGTAAAATTATTATATTTATATTAGTGATTTTTTATTAATCATTATTCATTACTATTATACACACATACACACTTGCACAGCTATCTTTATAAGGGCTTCCCAAAGACATGATGGTTTTCATACAATACAAACTGTATATTTTATTGCTAAACCATACATTTGGTCCCCACAATGTAAGGAATGCACACACATGCACAGACGCACACACACACACACACACACAAACACACACACACACACACACACACTGATCCATCTCTACAGGCTTTTCCACCAATGATTATGCAAATGTTCCTATGCCTTCCCTCCTGTCCTGTCTATGAAAGAATGAGCTGTCTTTCTGTAATCCTGGATGACTCCATTCAGAACAGAGTACTTTCTCTCTCACACACACACATACACACACAAACACTGATGCAAGCTTTATAGAAGGCTGGATATAAATATAGCATTGGTGCTGTCAGAATTGTCACAATCAGAAACAGGCCTGATGCTGCAGCAGAAAATATGAATGCTGATCTAGTTTATGTGGGATTTAGTACAGTGTCCACACATCATATTTTGCTCTATATTCTGCAGTTGAGCTCTTGACCCTGAGATGAATTGCAAATAAGTGGTATTTTTTTTCTCAGAAAATGAGTTACCTGGAATGGAACTTGCAACCATAGTCTGCAAAGAATGATTATGAATGAAGAGCCATGCTTTGTATGGTTATCTTTTAAGAAATGTGTCATTAAATATGCAATACTGCGGTTCTATCGTCAGTCTCATCTCATCCATGTTTGACGTTTAATATGCATGAGCAGCTCTACAGTCGTCTAACTTGATCATGTTAGAAAGGCTGTACTGTGTGATGCCTAAAACAGAAATTGATGAATGTGATCAATGAAATATAGTGTTATTTGCTTCCAGAAGTAAGTTGAAATTAGGGGGCAGGTTATTAGAGCTGTAAAGCTAAACTTTTTTGATTTTTGGAGAAAAATCGAATCTGTTGAATACGTCCAATAGATTAAAAGTTACCGAAAAAGTCCACAGATGGTGGGTGATCACCAAAATGGAAAGTCCTAGAGTAAAATAAGAAAATATAATACATACGTGTTTTGGAATATGGAAAAACTGTATCTAAAAGATTTACCTTGGGCTATCACCATACTGGTAGATCTGTCTCTGTGGGATAGCAGCGCAATTACAATAAGTGAGATCCGAGACACGACTCGCCACAGATAATCTGTTGCGGGAGGGGTAAAAGTTGCTGGCATCTGACTGAGATTAAGACCTTTTATTACGATTGGCTAAAGCGAACTACTCTCAGAAGCGGGTAGAAATAAGGGCCCGTGCAATTTACCCACAGAGGAGAGGGGTGATCAGCAGAATGGGGAAGTCCCAGAGTAAAATTACATAATATGATACACCGGTGTTTTGGAATATGAAAAAAACTAAACTTTATATTATTTTATATTATATTTTCTATGTTATTTATACTTGTCTCTTTTAATCCTGTTTATGAAAGGAATTGTTAATTGCCACTGTGATTAAAATGTGCTTCAATCAAAAAACAAAAAAAAAAAAAAACTTTCCTTGCCTTATTTGTCATGGTCCCTGTTGGATAGAGTGAAAACATGTTGTTCTATCATGCCAAGCCTTGTTAGGTATAAAATTTAAAGCAATTAGTGCAGAAGCTTATCTTAATTATGGCATGGAGTATGTATTTGAAGATGGTCTAAAATACAGGCTCATAGCCTGGGGGGGGGCGGTGTGTGTGTGTGTGTTTGGGGGCTGGGGGGTTGACTGGTTTAGAACACCCACCACTCACTGACAAAGGTCCAGAATATGTCCCATACATGAGCTCTTTGCCCTATTTTGACTGCAGCTAGCTCTCTGCAACTCTCACATGGTCGCCCACTGAAGCTAAGCAAGACTGCACTTGGTCAGTACCTGGATAGGAGACCACATGGGAAAGCTAGGTTGCTGCCGGAAGTGGTGTTAGTGAGGCCAGCAGGGGGTGCTCAACCTGTAGTTTGTGTGGGTCCTAACGCCCAGTATATTGATGGGGACTATATACTGCTCAGTGTGTGCTGTCTTTCGGATGAGATGTTAAACCGAGGTCCTGACTCTCAGTGGTCATTAAAAATCCCATCCAGGTGGATGCTGCACAATAGTGGTGGATGAGGGTATTTCCTTTATTGTGTAAAGCACTTTGAGTGTCTAGAAAAGTGCTACATAAATGTAAGGAAATATTATTATTACTATGCCATAATTTTTTACAAATAACCCACTGAAAAAGGCTTTAAGACTAAGCGGAATTCTTTGTTGGCTGTCGATACAGAATTTGGGACAGCTAATTTGGTACTGTGTGACTTCACATTGTGAAGTCACTCCGTGTCAAATTTGACAATCCAAATTGTGACACAGTTGAATGGGCTGGCCAGTTTGTTATTTGTCTAATAAATAAAAACAGGCTACAGTTTTTATAATGACATACGATGTAATAAATTTGTATTTTAAAAACAAGTTGGCTGTTTTCATATTTCTTTATTCTAAATCTTAAAATGTTTTTTATACTTTAAAAAGTGTGATTATGTCGACCATCTGACAAGATAGTCCAGCAAAAACTAGGGCTTAAAATGTTACTAAGTACAGTATTTAAACCCCGTAATTAAATAATGAGGGGAATAGCTGCACTTTTTAAGAAAACAAAACTGGGTTGGGCTGGCTACGAGCCTAAAACATTAGAGTGCTTTATAAGTAAGCCTTAAATGTTTAAATTTGCATGGAATTAAATTGAAATAGGAGAGATGTGATCCGAAATGGTGGTTTTGGTGATTACTCGGCAGCAGCATTTTGTTCCAACTATAATTTATGTTATGATTTGGAAGGAAGCCCATGGAAATAAATCATTTCATTAGGCGATTCATTGATGTTACGAAAGCATGCACAAAAGTAGCATTACTCTTCAACCAAAGGACAGGTCGAAGGCAGTTATTATTCCTGACATGGAAGAATGTGGAATGAGTAATGCTATTGATATGAGCTTCAAAGGAGAAGGGCTTGATCAAAGATGACACCCAAACTTTAAATCTGCATCCGACAAAGGAATGAAGCAATTATCTTATGTCACAGAGGAAATGTTTGACTTTGTATTGGGACAAAAAATGCAGGGCTCTACACAATTAATTCATGTTGTCCCAACACAAATCAATTAAGTTAACATTTTAAACAAATATATGTAGATTTAACATAAAAAATAAGCTGTTCCAATGAAATCTCAAAATTTGTGTTGTTTCAGCTCATTTTAAATTAGTAGTTAGAACAAGCAAAAAACAAAAAAAAAAAAATTTTGAAGGAGTTTTAGAAGACAGATAAAGTTGGTACTTATCAGTACAAAAACAAAATAAATACCAAATTTTCTAAAAATGGTGCCAATAAGTAAATAAACAAATACTGTAAGAAACAGAATTGGTCCTAAGCCTGAACCCTGTGGAACACGAGAGTCGGCTTTGGTTCAAACTGTTGATGAAGTTGGACAATTTGAGTATGGTATTTGAAATAGGAACTAAAACAATGCAAAGCTGAAGCAGAAATTCTGAATTCAGAAAATCTTAATTGTATATTAGTAGCTACACTCATAAAAATAATAATTTGTTGAATCAACATGATTTAATCGTAGCACCCATTGTGCATCTAAACAAATCAAATAAACTTGAACTGCTTTCAATGTGTTATATTAACACAATATAAACATGTAATTTCATAAAGGCTTTAACAGCACTGTAAAAAAAAAAATCTGTAATTTGATGGTTTATTTCCGGCAGCTTGGGTGCTGGAAAAAACGTTAAAAAAGGCTTTTAAATTACAGATATATACTGTAAAATAACATATTAAATTACAGAAATTTTCTTAAATTAAAATTTATGGTAATTTTTTTTAAAATTTAATATGTGTTATCTCACTGTAAGGTGGCGCAGTGGGTAGCACATTCACTTCACAGCAAGAAGGTCGCTGGTTTGATCCTCGGCTCAGTTGGCGTTTCTAAGTGGATTCTGCATGTTCTTCCTGCGTTCAGGTGGGTTTTCTTTGAGTACTCCGGTTTCCCCCACAGTTCAAAGACATGCGGTACAGGTGAATTGGGTAGGCTAAATTGTTCATAGTGTATGAGTGTGTGTGTGTGTGTGTGTGTATGTGTGTGTGGATGTTTCCCAGAGATGGGTTGCGGCTGGAAGGGCAACTTGCTGGATAAGTTGGCGGTTCATTCCGCTGTGGCGACCCCAGATTAATAAAGGGACTAAGCCGAAAAGAAAATGAATGAATGGATTTCACTATAAATTTCTGTAGTTTAACGACCATTATTTTACTTTTTTTTATGTAACTTCTTTGCAGCTAGTTGAATTAAAATGTTTGTATTGTGTTAGCCTGATTAAATTTATTCTTATATACTCAATGTCAGTAAAGCACAACAACAAGACTTTCTGTCTTTTCCATGTATGATTATTAAAATCTGTTGTGTTATTTCAATTAAATTTGTATTAGTTGACAGCACTAAAGTGCAGTAATCTCCAAAATGTACATAAAAAACTCATTTGTTGAATCAACATGATTTAATCGTAGCACCCATTGTGCATCTAAACAAATCAAACAAAATTGGGTTCATGTTTTACCATCATGCTTAAAAAAAAAAAAAAAACTCTAAAATAAAAACTGCTAAATTTAGCTATCTATAATCTATATTATAACCCCTTGAATCCCCTGTCAGAAAAGTCTAGTGGCTATGAATGCGCTTTTTTACAGTGTCTGTATAATGTTAAAGTTGTTTTTGGTGTGTTTACAAAGATGAACATGGCCACTGTGTAAATGCGCAGTATAGTCACAATCTTATTGACACATTATGTTGTTATGCTAACATAATATATGCCTTATACATGCCTATCAGGGATTTCTCAAAGATAAATACCAAAAAATAAAGCAACCGGAATAACTACAGCAGACGTAATCGTCTAATCTTATGTGAAGCAAGAGCTCCCGATGACATTTGATGATGTTTGCAAGTGTTGTAGTAGTGTCTCATTTCTTAGGGGTAAATTTTGAAGGCCTTCACTCTCAGTTTTAAGGGCCAAGGGGAATGGGGTAAAATAGAAAAAATAGAATTGGGATTGGGCCTAAATCTCATTGAATCAAGGAGTTCTCATCTAATTAATTTGATTATTTCTTCATTTGGTTTCAAATTTGTTTCTTCATTTGGTTTTCGAACTAAACTCATTTCATTCTTTTCCATAAGACATATTTGTATTTTGTAAATCAAGTAAGTGGCTTTTTGAGTGTAGACAGTGTAATAGTAGACCAGCACAATAGTAGTATAGATTTTTTTTGGAGTTTGGTGTTAAAATTCTTTGGAAATATGTTGATATGTTGAACTATTTTAAAGTGCTGCTGTAATTGCAGCAATGGGTGGACAAACCAATTATTAAAGTTAAAAGTGAATACATAAACAGTATGACTCACTTTATCTGATATTTGTCAGAACCATCTGCAAGTTTTTATGAACATTATTAAATTTTTCATCCGAGTTCACCACTCACTGGTAAAGATCAGGTGAGTTTGACTTTATTGACCTGAAGGTAAAAGATCACTCGGAGGCTCCCATAAACCTGTAGTGCTGTCTTTCTGTCTCTTTTTCTTTTCTCATCCATCATTCGGTCCTTCCCTTCAGAGAGAGACAGTAGGAGTAAGAGACAAGAGCTCCGAGGCACTCTAAATCTCCAGCACCCTTCACTGAAGAATCAACCGCCAGAGGAGCGAATCCTCTGTGTTAGCCTGTTCTTTCACTCCATCCACCTTTTTTCCTTTACATCTTCCACTGTATTGAGGATGTCTTGAAAAATGAGGGAAACGGGGTTAAAACTTTAAGAAAAGGGCCAAAGCGAACAGTCCAAGTGAAGAATGCTTGGAACATCGATGTTTGCACATATCTGACTCAAACGCTCCAGACTGAATTACTAACAGCAGTCATCCAAAACAAAGCATTTGGTTGTAATATTCACTGTGTAGTTCAGTCGAGCTGGATTTTATGTGTCATTATGTTTCAGAATGAATTTAAAATTTTTCATTTTAGTGTGCTGCGTTTTGAGCTCTGTCACGGGGCACTTTTAATGGACATTAGCATAGCATAATGTTCTTCTGTCGGATGAGAAACTGCCAGTGAAGAAGTAATGAAGAGATGTTAAGCTTCAAACCTGTTTATCACAAGCTTTTTGAAAATGATCTACAGCCACAGCACATTTGCCACATTTCATATTCACTGATTGCCAAAAGTCTTGTTGCTTATCCAAGTTTTAGGAACAACAAATAATAACTTGAATTCTAATTGATTATTTGGTATCAGAAGTGACTTATTTGAAAGGCAAAGGCCTCTAGATTACGCTTATTTTACCAAAATAAAATATGACCATGACTTGATTTTTACTTATTCAATTAGTATAGTAAGATCTGACTTTGCTTAGACAAAAGTCTTGTCACTTTACAGAAATATTGTTTGGATTCATCTTCAATGCCTCCTTCATCTTACCCCACATGCTCAAAATGTTCATTTCTGGTAACTGGGCAGGCCAATCTTGAAGCACCTTGACCTTCTTCACTTTTAGGAACTTTGATGTGGAGGCTGAAGTATGAGAAGGAGCGCTATCCTGTTGAAGATTTTGCCCTCTCCTGTGGTATGTAATGTAAAGGGCAGCACAAATGTCTTATTACCTCAGGCTGTTGATGTTGCCATCTACTCTGCTGGTCTCTCACACACCCCCATACTAAATGTAACCCCAATCCATGATTTTTCCTTCATCAAACTTGACTGATTTCTGTGAAAATATTGGGTCCTCATGGGTTCCAATAGGTCTTCTGCAGTATTTTTGATGATTGGGATGGCGACGACAAGACTTTTGTTAGTGTACAGCGGGGCTTTGCAAAAGTAATCTCTTAACTTAAACCCCTTTCAACAACTCAGCAATTCTGTTGGTGCCTATTTGTTAAGTTCACAAGACATATTTAGTGTTTGATAAGTTCATTGGTTAGATATTTTTGTTGATGCATTGAATCCTAATGAGATGCTAGAGGAATTTTTTATAAATAGAGGGCATTCAAATTTGTAAGTTTAATATCTTGTGTGTTGACGGAATCACACATTATGATAGTTTAAGAAAATTAATTAGACATCCCATGGTTTTGTATTAAGGAGATCTTCCAAAATGTACTAGATAGCTCTCAGACCACTACACTTGCACTCAAAAAAGTACAATAATTCTTCCTTTATGGATTCAACAGCTTTTCACTGGGAAAAAATATTATATTTTACTTATATAACTTATATTTTTAAAGCAGAACCTTAATAGTCTATATTATGACTAAAGCTCAGCCCACTCTTTGATTTTTGCCCACAATTTGATCATCCGAGAAAGTTTTGCTAATCCTAAAAGATTACTGTAATTCTAGGCTGAAATCTTTTGATTGCTAACATGTACACTGACGTTAATGGGCATTGTGGTCGATTTTATGTCTGATCAATTTCTGGCAGTGTTAGAAAGTTGGAGACACTTTCATGCAGCGTGACTACTCTTATGACGAGCATCAAACCAATAACCAATAGGAGCGTTGAACCTGAAGATACATTTAGCTCGAAATCTTCAAATGACCTCTGGGACATGTCAAAACTGTTCATGTTTTATGTGTAAAAGGTGTTTTATGTGTAAAATTTCCTCTACAGATTGTGTATGCTGAGCATGTCCACCCCTTTATGACCACAGTGTACCCATCTTCTAATGTCTACTTCCAACAGGATAACCGGCCAAGTCATAAATATTATGACATGAATCAGGGTCTAAAAAGTCTTAAAATGTCTTAAATTTTAAATTTTAGGTAAAAAAAATCTTATCTAAAAGACTTAAAAAGTCTTAAATTCACTGTCATGTTGTGTTGTAGGTCTTAAATTGTTTTAAACAGGTCTTAATTTTGCTTTGTCCAAGTAAAGATATACTCGATTTGGGCTGATATCCATCTAATGACCAACAACACATCTCAATAAAACCTTATTTTTTAATATTTAGTTTTTTTATTGTAAAGAGATACTTCATAAGAGCTGTTAGACATTTTTACAGCAAATTCCCCAAATTAAATGCCCTAATCGAAAAAAAAAAAAAAAAAAAACTGAAAACAATTACACCAGGGGTCCCCAAACTTGTTCCTGGAAGACCGGTGTGCTGCAGATTTTAGCGCTCCAACCATAATCAAACACGCCTGAACAAGCTGTTCAAGGTCTTGCTAGGTATACTTAAAAAATCCAGGCAGGTGTGTTGAGGGAAGTTGGAGCTAAACCCTGCAGGGATACTGGCCCTCAGGACTGAGATTGGTAACCCTGAATTACATGATTCCTTATGATGATACTGCGCCATTAGAAAAAAATCTTAGTCCTGTATAAGTCTAAAATGTCATTCTTTATAGTCTTAAAGGGTCTTAAATTTGACTCGATGAAACCGCAGAAACGCTGAGGAATATTTCCAGTGCCTTGTTGAAGCTATGCCACAATGGATTAAGGCAGTTCTAAAGGCAAAAGTGGGTCCAACCCAGTTCTCGTCAGGTGTACCTAATAAAGGGACTGGTGAGTACATCTCTAATGGGCATTACAGATGAGAAAAAAATCTAGTAAATTATGCAAAAAGTGGAAAAAGTTAAATGTCATGCATGCAGTTCTGGGAAACTCAATTTATGATTATTTACCGTATATATTAAGTAAAACTTATAGTCACAGCTTGATACCACGAGAAAACGTAAGTATTTTACGCTTTGTCAGTTTAGTGGCTAATTCAGTCGTATGAAAATGTGCGATTTTAAAAGAGGAGGCATGGCAACCAACCCTACCCCTAAACCCAACCGTCATTGGGTGATGAGCAAATCATACTAAATTGTACGAATTAGACCGGACAAATTTATATGAGTTAACCACTAAATCAAAAGTTACGAATTGCCGTGAGATTGCATTGGTCAACCAGGTTACAGATTTTTACTGTAGTTTTATACAGCTTTTCATGCTATATAAATTACTGCCATTTCTAACAGTTTAGGAATTGTTAATTGAAAACTCAAAAAGTCAAAACTTTAAAACTGAGATTTGTTTTACAATAATAAGAATGAGGAATTTTATATGGAATGAAATCACAGACGTTAGTCATAGTTCTCAATAAATGTCAGTTTGTGAATGTTTGGTCATGGCTTATATGGTTTAATTTGCCCTTAAAGCAGGAATAAGTAAAGGCAGGGCTATGTGAGTGTGTGTAAAGTGTGTTATTCCAAACTGTTTAGATAATTGAAGCGTTTACACAGTGTGGGCGCGAAACGAGCCATCTGGTTTGATTTACGCCAATCCTGTTTTAATTGGTAAGTGAGTGTGAATGACTGTCTATTTTTCTATGTGTGTTTTAGTTGAAGAGAATTCAACTGCATTTTGTGTATGTGTGTGTGTATTCCGTACATTGCGAGAAAGTACAAATATGCTGTAGCAGTGCAAGGCAATTTTGACCTTGTGGAGATGTTTTTTTTTTTTTTTTGGCCCCCATCACGAAAACAACTCTTAAATCACACAGAATTAAGCAGTTTTAAAATATAAAAATGCAGAATGCTTCATGTGGGTTGGATTTAGGAGTACGCTGTAAAAAAATATCAGTAAATTAACAGTTTTCTGTATTTTTTGATTCATGTTTTTATTTTTATTTTTGTATACTTTTGAATTGCATTAAAGTTCTTGATCTTTTTTTCTGACAACTTTTAACTAAAATGTTGGCAAAAAGGTCTTTTATGAACATTTTTCATAGTTTAAAGTGATATATTGTCTGGGTTGGTGTTGTAGATTATGCTGCAAAAAGCTTTGAAATAAGCTGACAGTCATTTGTCTGTTAATAATAATAATAATAATAATAATAATAATAATAATAATAATAATACCTTTTTTTATAGCCGCCATCCAGAGCACTCAAGGACACATTACAATATGTCACAAGCACATTATAAAAATAAAACAGAAAAGTAATAAAAATAATATTAATCCAGAAAGTCATTAAAATCAATCCTAAACAGAAAGGTTTTAACCTGGGATTTAAAATTGGAGATAGAGTCCACCTGACAAATATCTAAAGGCAGGGAATTCCATAACTGTGGTGCTATGCAGCTAAAAGCCCTGCCACCAAATGACATCTTAAAATGTGGAACTGATAAAAGTTCAGCTGCAGAAGATCTCAGTGAGCGCGAGGAGTGTGCCAGTGAAGAAGATCAGAGAGATAATCGGGTGCCAGGTTGTGAAGAGCTTTGTAAGTTAATAAAAGAATTTTTTATTGTACCCGATAAAAAACAGGATACCAATGCAAGTGAAAGAGAATTGGAGTTATGTGTTCAGAAGCACGCGAGCGGGTGACTACCCTAGCTGCTGAGTTCTGGATTAACTGTAATCTGTGAAGTTGGTTAAGAGGAATACCAGATAGGAGGAAATTGCAATAATCAATTCTTGATGTAACCAGAGCATTTACAAGCATGTTGTTTTACAGATTTATTTCTCTACATATTATTTCTTGTACATTATATTATTTCAAACCCCTCAAATGTCAATAAAAGTCAATTTGTTGAAGTGACTTCTCATTTGTCCTATTTTGGTTTCTATGCCATCATACATTTTTTAATAGTTTTAATACTATGGTTTTAAGACCATGACGTAAGTGATGTCAACTTTCACTATTGACCTGTTGTTAAATAGAAAAACATTTTACAAGTAGCCTAATTTTATTCTAAATCTTGGACCCAATTCATGAAAGAAAAAAAAGTGACCAATGGAAAGGTCCGAAGCACCAAAAGTGGCCCATATAAAAGTTAATTTTAATAGTAATTAGGTTGTTGTTGTTATCCATAAATTATTAAGAGAGGCTAGAAAGAATCCTGAAGCTCTACATTATTGTTGCTATGTTTTAATTATTTTTATTCAAATGGCCAAATTCTGACTGAGGAAACCTGAATGTGTTGGCCAGTTTGTTAACTGTCAAATAAAAGACAACAGACACAATTTTTTTTTCTAATGATATTTTATTTAATATCTTTGAATATTATGTCTTATATTATATTTATATAATTATATTAATAATTATTATTAATTATTAATTAAATATAATATACGAATATTATATTTCTTTAATATAAATCTTTAGAAAAATTTTCGGTGCATCAAAAATTAACCATCCGACAAGTTAATCCAACTAAAAATAGTGCTTAAAATGGAGTATATAAATCTCATAATTAAATAAAAAATGAGGTAAATAACTGCTAAAAAAAAGTCCACCCCTTTCACCAGGCTGCCTACAGAACTGACTGTAGAGTTGACTTTTCAATATCAAAAGTTGACAGAGCAGAGATCAAATCCAATAATTCACTTTACAATTGTAAATAAATGAAAAACAAAAAACATGGAAACTGTCAATTAACAGATATTTGTTTACAGTGTAGGGTTGGTGTGGGAGGATAAAATATAGACTCTGTATAGTCTAAAGATCATTATGTCTGTATAGAGAATCCCCATAAAGATAGCTGTAAAAGTGTAAGTGTGTGTGTTTGTGTAAACAGAAAGCACAAATGTTGTATAGTTGTGATTGTCAGGTTTGTTTAGCCTTGATACGGTGGATTTAGACGACCTGAGTTTTCTGAGCACTTAAGTCATGTTTTCACTGGGTAGGATTTGTTCTCTCCAAAATAAACTTGCTTGTGGACAGAGAAGTATCTTGATAATGTTTGAAAAGCTTTTTAAGGTTTTCACTTCCTGCTGCAGGAACAGCAGTATTTCTCTATTCGCTGTCAGACGGTGTTGTGCGTTTGTATTTCTGCTCTCTCGCTCTGTTCTGCACATGCTATATGTCTAGCTAATTGAAAGCAGCTTTTAGTATGTGAGTGCTGATAGATGTGTATGTGTGTGTGTGTGTGTGAGGATGGCGCACAGACGGTGTAGACATGGCTAATTTTCCTCCATCCGCATGAGTTTGCTCACGGCTGGATCTGATTGACCCTGTGCTCCTCACCGGCCATCACTCTGTCCTTGAGTTCCTCCTCTTTTCTCCCTCCTCCTCTCATCCTCTTGTATTTTTCTTTTTAGACGTTATATTGTTGGAGATAAGAAATATTTTTCTCTATTTTCTATTTGTGTGTGTGTGTGTGTGTGTGTGTGTGTGTGTGTGTGTGTGTGTGTGTGTGTGTAATATCTGACTCTCTTTCTACAGTATTACACATATGAACTGTATAATGTGAGCATATTTTTCCCTCTCACTCGCAGAGCTCTGCTTCAACTTTACCCATGTCTTATGGGACTTCAAACGCTGTGGGCACTGTTAGGAAGGAGAATTTATTTTCTGTAAGCATCTGATTTATTAGATTGAGAAATAAAACCACAAATCAAACAGTTTTTATTTCTTCCAGCTCTAGCAGGAAAACGTTATATTGCTCACAGGTCTAGTTCTTAGAGGACCAGTATGAGGACATACAGTATAAAAGTACAGTGGCCATGTTGTAAAAGATTTTGCAGAGGAACTTTAAGACTTTACACATGCTCCCATCGCAAAATATTTTTAATTTAACCAGAATTCAGGGGTATATTTACAGGATATCAGTGTTTAAAAGATAAACTTTGGGTCTTTTCCCAGAGATAGGTTATGGCATGAAGCGCATCCGCTGCGTAAAAACTTGCTGGATAAGTTGGCGGTTCATTCTGCTGTGGCGACCCCAGGTTAATAAAGGGACTAAGCCGACAAGAAAATGAATGAACATGAATGAATGAACTTTGGGTCTTGTGTCTAAAGAAAATGTTTTCCATCTTAAAAATGTTGATATTGTTATGCTAAATCCAAGATGTTAGTAGCAAAATATAAATAATATAAAATATAAAATTAAAGCATGACATTAAAAAGCAGCAATCTGTGAGTTTAATACCTGTTGCGTATTACGTTAAGGCTGATTATTGCATTGTAGCGTGGCCTCTAGTGATATAAAGTTGTTGTGTGAGCTGTGGCAGTCAACAAAAAATATGGCTACCCCACTCTCTACTCTCTTTCTAATACCTGTGTGAGTGTGTACGTGCTTTATTTTCTCTAGCAGGTGCCAGGTATGCCCACATAATCAAAACAATGCATCCCTGTGAAACCCAATCCAATCGATAAACAAAGAAACATTCTCATTCAATGAAACAAAATATGGCTCCTATAGATATCCTGTAAACATACCCATGCATTCTGGTTTTAATATAGGTTATTTGTGTTGGAAGCACCTGTAAGGCTCTAAAATTCTTCATCAATATCTTTTACAACAGGGCTACCTTTATACGTCCTTATTTGTAAAAAACCTTAATCAATCAATTACTGTTGTGTTTAGTTTTTGACGCATTTTGTGACAGGATAATCCATACACAACGACTTTCTAACACTACCTACCGAGTGAATCTAAGTTACTGCGAAATGTGGAGGCTTTTTTTTTCTTTCCTTTGCCGTGCGGCTTCAAATATCAATTTTAAGTTCTTTTAAACTACACTTTTCCAGCAGTTTCTTGCATCCAATGTCTTACTTGTCACGGGGGGTGGGGGGGGGGCATAAATAAAATGTTCCTGAATGAAAGTGAAAGTGCCAAACTGCAGTGAAAGTCGGCAAATTAATAATTTGCCAAATAATTGGTTACTAATGTCCATGTTGACATAGTCACTGTCTTTCTCCCCTGCGTCTGTGTTGTTTTGCCTCTGTGAAAATCAGCGCATGCTTAAACCCTAAACCATTTTTATGCAAATTCTTCCCTTTTTCCCTCCCCTGGCATTCCCAACTAAACAGAGCTGGACACGCCCACTTTCCTGACTTTTTTCAAACTAGAGGTGTGAAAACACCCTGCTGTGCCTGGGGGGTTTAATGGCCCTTTAGTAACTGGAGGACTGTGTTTGAAAGCACCAAATACTTCCTTATTGACACTCCATGTAAATGGAAAAACATCTTGCAGTTCTTGCTGTGCCTCATGCAGGTAAGTGGGCCTTGCAAACTAGCTGTAGGTGTACACTCTTTTATACTCCATATTCAATGCATTCATCTTTATTTTACAATGTAGATTGTGTTAAAGCAGCTTAACATAGATGAAGTTCTAGTAAATTGAAAGTGCTTCAGTTCAGTTGTCACAGGTGAAGTTCATTTTAGTTCAGTTCAGCCCATGGTCTAACAGGCTTGTGCTTATTCTCTTAATGAGTTCTGGGTGTGTTTTGAGCATAACGTGCATTAAACCAATCAGAGTCACATCCCATTTCTTTTAAAAGTCAGTTGTGTCACGCCATGGCACATTTGCTTTTTAAGGCTTTGTAAGAGGAAAAACTGAACACTTCACTAGCGAGAAAACAGTTAAACAGACCATCGTCAGTGCAAGGATAAAGAACGAGCCTCCTCCATATGGCCTCTTTACTTTCTCTTTACTTGATTTTTACTCTTTACTCCTTTACTTTTATGAAGTAAAGAAATGGTGGAAATGCACTCCACTGAAGACATCCAATAGCCTACATATTTAATTTTGTTTGTAAAGGGCAAAGTTTTGTTTCAAAACTATTTCTAAATTCAGTTCTAATTTCCAGCAAATGAATAAAATAATAATAATAAAAAACAATAATTACAAAAACAATAATATCCAAACACACATCCTATTCTTATGCCCCATATAATGATCCACACATCTCCAAAACCTGACAACTGGACAAATCTAAGCTTGTTTTTATTAAAACAAATATAAATATGCATATATTAAATAACAATGCCAATAATAATAACATTATACAAATGCAAATTGTCATCAATAAACTGTACAAGCCCCCCAAGAGGAGGCATGGAGGTTATGGTTTTTATAGTTTTGTAGAGATTAGTAATTTTTGTAAGATTTTAATCCTTTAATTTTTTTTCATATGTGAAGAAAACATAAATGTTAGCTTAAACGTAAAACTTAACCATGTATTGCTGTACATTAAGCAGTGTGTGTATTAAGCAATGTGTACACCTTTGCAGTCACATAGGCGTATAATTAATAAATTCTGTGCTGGACTTTAGACCAGCTTTTAGTTGGTCAATGGCGCGGTCTACTTCAGTTCCTTAAAATAGCAACGTGCCAAGAATGCGCTGTAAATTGCTATTTAAAAATGTGGCGCAAAACCTAAAAATTGATGTTGCGCTGGTCTGAAAATAGTAACAAATCACACCATATACGTCTTGCGCCTTTTTGCGCCAGGTGTATGATAGGGCCTATTTTGCACTTTCATGATTCACTGAAAATGTGATACACTTAATGTAACAGATTATTACCTTACACAAATAATGTTGACCGTAATGTTTTCAAACAGCGATTACAGAAGTTTGCATTATCAGGACCTCCAACAACATTGTCGGGTAAATGAGCAGCAAAATATAATCTTGTGTAAAGACCCCCTAGGGCAGCGTGCAGTTTATAAGGAAGGCAATGCAAAAATACATGCCCTCGATGACATTTTTATTGCCTTTCTACATCTACATTTCATGACCATTTCAAATTGAAATGTCCAGTGACTGGTGCTAAAAAGCTTGTTTAAGAAAATGATCGGCCCAGTATGTTATAGCTAATCAATTATGTATTATGTCTGCTGGCTGGTCCACTTCAGATCATCACTACTAGCCAATGAAGGTTTTGATTGTTGCTAGGGAAGACAAGATGTCGGCAGCTTTTCACAGTGAAATAAAAAGAATATCATCATGGTGATTTGTAAATTACTTTGCAGAAAGAATGATCCGTTTGCTTGCAGTTTTCTTATATTCTGCAGGTAAGGTTTTAAAATCAATTGTCTGCAGAATTTATTTGCCTCTCTTTTTGAGATCAGGTTTAGAAAAAAAATCATATCAAGATTTGTATTTGTTGGCATATTTATGAAGCTTATCAGATTCTAAATAGTACACACTGTAAAAAATCCAACTTGACAAATGTTGAAATTGCTTGATTTGTTTTGTTGGTTCAGCAAAAATCTGTAAAAAAGTCTGTACAACTACATTTAACACATTCAATCAACTTAAACAAAGATTTTATTCATTAAGTTAAAAAGATGAGTTTTGTGAGCAACACTTTGCTAGTTCATCCAAAAAAGCATCTGCCAACTTGTTTTTTTGTGTTAAGTCAATCTCTAACTTTTTTAATGCAATGAATATACAAGTACAATAACCTTTTGTTGATTGAAAAGGTTTCAAACATGTTAAATATTCTAAAAAAATTATCAATGGCATTATAGAACCTTTTCCCAGAGATGGGTTGGGGCTGGAAGAGCATCCGCTGCGTAAAAACCTGCTGGATAAGTTGCCGGTTCATTCCGCTGTGGCGACCCCAGATTAATAAAGAGACTAAGCCAACAAGAAAATGAATAAATGAGTATAGAACCTTTCATAGTTTGTATTAAAAAGTAAATGCTGAGTGAAAATGCTATTATTATTATTATTATTATTAATACAATAATACATATTGTTATTCTTCACATTGTTATTAAAAACAACAAAAAACACTACAATACTTATAGTAACTTTATTTGAAACTTTTAATTTGCAATTTAACTTTATTTGGTGCATATTTGCAGAAATAAGCCTGCATGCACATTATCATCTCGTGTTTATTCATTACCCTTTACAAAAAGATAGGCATACTTTGATATTCCAATATTTAAAAATAAACCACGCACTCAAAAATATGTTTCTCAAAGGACGATATAGCATCATTCTGTCCTGAGCTAAACCACGCCCTTGTTACGATGGTTGCGCTTACGTAACGTCAACGTCTCAGGCGGGAGAAACTGGAAGCATTGTACTTCGGTGGGGAAAGAGGCAAGCCGTGGAAGAGCAATCTTAATAGTAAGTGTGCAAAGATTGTAGTTCTTTGTTTAAGACACTTCATCTAAATTTGTCCTCCTAAATGTTCATCATATACGGCTTGTGTAACTCATGACAACCGATTAAATTCTTATTTTATCTAGTAATTTGTTAGCTCCAAGTTTAATGATAATTTGAGAAATTATATATGGTACGACAGCAATAAAATAATAAAAACATTTAGTGTGGATGTTCCCAATGTTTAGATGCAAACAAAACAATATTATTTATAAATGGATTATATATATCATCTAGGGAAAACAGTGTAAAATGCGCTTATTTTCGAGATAGCACGCTTCCATGCAGAAGTTGGGTTTCATAAGAAACGCATGCGTGAGTCAACTCCTCATCCAAACTCCAATCCAGACGGTGGCGGTAATGTTCTAAAAGCTGGTTTCCAACCGCTATGAAGATCACAAGAAGAAAAAGAAGTTTGGCGTTTCAAAACAGTGGATTCCGGTCAGAAAGGTAGGGTTTTTACTGCTTGTATACTGTTTACTTTGCGAATTTAATGCTTAAAACATTTTCACAGTGTTAGGTTATTGTTAGGTTATTGTTTAACTTGTTTATGCAGTGCATCAGTGATCGTTTACTGTTCTCTTTAAATTATCATTCTATTATTAAGAGAAATATATTAGTATGTGCTTTGATTTATATGTGTTAGCCTATGTGAATCAATTATATCTTATGTTCAAGCTGTAATTTGCGCATGTAAAACTGAATTTCTTAAAGCAGATTTTGAAGGGTTTTATATTTTTGGTTATTGACAGTTATAATTTCTGATTTAAATGAATGGGTATAAATGAATATTTTTTCAGTTAAGTCTTACTGTTCTTGTTTAACAAAGGTTAGTGAGGTCATTTTGTAGCACATCACAGAGACCAATAGCACATTCTTATGAACATGTGAATAGGCATGTTATAGTTGGGTGATTAAAGTCCATTATAAGCTGTAAACTGCTAATACATTTTCAACATAGACTGAGCTTTTCAGACTTTACATTACTAATTGCTTCACAAACAGCTGAAATGGTTTATTGTTATTGGCTATCATCATCATCATCAAACATTTTACACAATGGTAGGTTAATCTTCATGGGTACAGAATAATGCATGTGCTTGGCCATCTTACAAATCTATGTCTAAGATTCATAAGGCTGTCTCTCTGCATGAATCTCTGAATAAATCCTGTGTAACCTTCAGTGAGCTGATTATTTACACTATAGGTATTATAGCCATTAATTAACTTTGATAGTATTTCAGGATTTTAACTTTTTTGGGGGAGGTTAATAACAATGTGATGTTTCATTATAGACACACATGAGGAAGCTCGACTCAGCTTGGCTTGCAGACAGATGAGGACGGTGATTGCCTGTCATACACCTAAAGAAAGAACAGGTTTGTTTGCAATTATTTTAAACACATACTGTCAACATTATGTCATTGATCTATTACACTGCCATTGTCATTGATCTAGTGCCCTGCACTATACTAAAATAATGTTTTGTTTTGTAAATGTATCTGATCAAGGGGCATTAAAGACACAACTATAGTGAACGTGATGAAGAAAAATTATTTGGAACAAAGAGGCTGGAAAAAAAACTGATATGAAGATTTCAGAAATTGATGCAGCACCGCAAGTACCATCACCACCAATGACTATGGCAGGATCCTTAAGAACACCATCAAGATGCACAGATGCTGTACATTTCAGTACACCTATGAACATTTACAGTCCTTGTTCAAGTGCAGTTGGAGATCAAGACAACTTATTGCAACTCGTCATGTCTTTGTAAGAATTCAAGACATCACTAAATTTGTAATGGCTTAATGCAGCTAGAAAGTAAAGATCAACTAGAGAATATCAGCAGTGTCTAACCCACTGTTGTATTTACACAAGTTGCATGAGAATAAGCAACAGGTTGATTTATACTAATTTGTTATTTTTCTTTTTTAACACGACTGACAAAAGTTTTAAAATCATGTGACGTCATAAAGCAGCAACTGTGCCTGATTCTCACAAATCAGCAAAACCAAAACAGACGTGATGAAATTCCAGATGTAAACACATTTGACCTTTCTTTGTCCAATTTGATTTGGAAAAACTTGAAAATCAACTAAACGAGCAGCCCGAACAAATGAAGAAACTGGTAAGTTTCTTGCTTATTTCTAAGTGTTTTATGTTTATTTATTTATTTATGTGTTTTTTGCTTCGTAGGTAGCCTACTTTGGAATCATTGGTTGTTTCCACTAAGCAGTTTGGTGTGTCCCGGGAAAGCTTTTGGCTCACTTTTTGGCTGAACAAATTAACTGGAGCAGGGCAAACCAAAATGTGGCCTTTCATGCACTCTCCCTTAGGACTGTCTAGTCAGTAAGTTGGTTTTAAATATACATTTCAGTACAATTAGGGGCTGTTCCATCTGTGTATTTCTTTGAATCATTAATCAGAGGAACAAAACATCTATATATAGTCCCATTTAGGTTGTACTTATATGAGAGCAAGCATCTTTCTTTTTTTCATTTGTACTTTTTCACTACTAATTGTTTGTTTATCTATTAATCACAGATGTAGTGAGGAGAAATGTCCATACCACGCCACTGATAAAAAAGTGGAAAAATGCATTACAAGGTGGCTACAACGTGCTCCTGACAGGGCTGGAGGAAGGAGGGAAGAAGAGAAAGCTAATGTGTCAAATGTCTACATCAATAATTTATTTTTTAAACAACATTTTAAGTGTATTAAGATGTTCCCGGATACTTGGGTAATTTGTTTCTTTTATTTGCAATTATATATATATATATATATATATATATATATATATATATATATATATATATATATATATATATATAAAATGACAATATGCTAAATTCTGAAGAAGCATCTTAATACATTTTTAATTAACATAATATAATAAAAATATTAATAAAAAATTGCACAAGACATAAAGATATACAAATCAAATTGTATATATATATATATATATATATATATATATATATATATATATATATATATATATATATAAAATGACAATATGCTAAATTCTGAAGAAGCATCTTAATACATTTTTAATTAACATAATATAATAAAAATATTAATAAAAAATTGCACAAGACATAAAGATATACAAATCAAATATATATATATATATATATATATATATATATATATATATATATATATATATATAATCATCTCACTCATTTAAATGTATTATTATGTTTTATTACATTTATTACATTTATTAAAAATGTTTCTTAAGAATTCTGCAGTTCTTTTTACAATTTTGACTTGTATATTTTACACATTGTCATGGGTATTTGTAAGATGTTTCTTGCTATATCTTAAATTGGTTTCTATATTCAGGTTTATATAAAATTAAGCTGTTTTAAGATGTGTCTTGTACAATTTTTTAATTCAAGTCTATTGGGAAAACAGGGTTGTTTTAAAAACTTCTGTGTATGTGTGCAATTTCAGATTTTGTCTTTAAATCTTCCTGTGTGTCTTTATTGTGTAGTTTTATTATTATTTTTGTATTGACGTTCTTGTGCACTACAAAATATTTTATTCAAGTTTAGTATTATTTGTTTATTGCAATCAATAAATGTTTATTATTATTATTTATTTTGTCCCTTGTTTGATAATTTTTGTTATCGGATATGTATGCTGTTTGCATTTTATTCAAAGGTTGAACGCAGTGCCTACACTTTGCCTTTACATTATAGCCTGCGTTTGCTGGTATATAAATTCAAATGGTTGTAATACCATGTATCAAGTACCAATATAATACCAAAAGGTTTTATATCAAGGTATATTGAGTTGCGCCAGCTCCGGGCTGCAGCGCACATTACTCGCGGGCTGATTCTGGCTCGGATGCGGCAGCGAATCTAGCTGGAACTGGCCCAAGTGTATTTTACTATCTAGGGTGGCTCTTAAAGTGACAGCGCGTATATTCCAACTGCTTATTATTATATTAAGCAAACAAAATCAAATCAAAACCAAAATAATAGTAATAAATCGTTCATTTTGAACTGAAGGTGTATACAGTGGAACACTTATTACTAAAGTAAGATCCTTTACTGGCAGTTTTAATATCATATTTATCCATGACCAGCCAAGGTACCAGCACAAAACATGTAATTATGCAAGTATAGATTTTGAAATGAATTACAACAAATACTAAGATGTATATCTCAAGGCAACTAGTAATTCAGATTGATTGCCCTAATTGTCCTGCTGAAAAAAAAAAAAAAAACAGCATATGCTGGGAAGGTATGTTTTGATGCTGGTATGCTGGTCTTGCTTGTTTTAATGCTGGTTTTGCTGGTCTTAATGCTGGTTTTGCTGGTCCTAATGCTGGTTTCAATGTTGGTCTTGCTGGTCTCAATGCTGGTCAGGAGCAGCACTTAGACCAGCAAAACCAGCATTGAGACCAGCACTGAAACCAGCAAGACCAGCATTGAGACCAGCAAAACCAGCATTAAGACCAGCATCAAAACATACCTTACCAGCATACGCTGTTTTTTCAGCAGGGTGTTGTGAATAATTTATGGGATATTCTAAGGTTATTAATATTGATAGTGTAAGGTAGTCTCAGAGATGTGCTATATATTTAATATAATTGTGTTTCCTTTTCATGTGATTAATTTGACTTAGTGTTTGTGTTTTTTTTTTTTTTTTTTTTTACAGATACACTACCTCGTTTTTGTACTTTAGTGAAGTACTGCAAGAAAATGAATGTTTTGGTAAAATGTATGTCTTTTTTGCCATGTGTGTTTACTCCGATAACATTTTATTTATTAGTACTAATTTCCAATTGTATTTTTTTGGTTCATTCAACTTCTGTAGTTTCAGACCATTCAGACAAGAAATGTTCAGTCAGCACAACTTAAAAAAACAGAGCCATGTGTGTTTGCTCGGATAACATATAATTTCTTAGTACTAATTTCCTTTTGTATTTTCTTGTTCTCTAAACTTCTGTCATTTTTGGCCATCCAGACAAGAAATGTTCAGTTAACACAACTTTTGCTCTGGTAACATATAATTTCTTAGTACTAATTTCCTTTTGTATTTTCTTGTTCACTCAACTTCTGTCATTTCAGTCCTGCAGACAAGAAATGTTCAGTTTGCACAACTTAAAAATATTTGTTGTGCTGCAGGTGCAGGTTTCCAGAAAACTACTAATGTTAAGTTGACTCAACTATACATTTTTTGTTTCACTGACAAATTATTTTCAGTCAGTGTAGCTGATGTTTTCAAAAGTTGAGTAAACAAGAAAAAACAGAAGGAAATTAGTACTAAGATTTTTTTTGTTGAACTGGCTTAAAATTTTTTACAGTGCAGTATTATTAGTTACACAGGCCAACATTTCCATATGAGTGCATAATAATCTGCCTCATGATTATTATTTTGAATGACAAGGAGTAAAATGTGTTGGCTTTTTATAGTGGGTAATGGTCTCTAGTATTTATTTTGGCTGAAACTGCTTGCAGTAATTTTAGTTTTTATTTATTTATTTATTTTGTTTGTAAAAATATTGGCAGAGCATGCTTTTCCCATGAGCCTGCATGAGAAAACACAATTCATGATTGTGGCCGTAATCATACTTTTCAAAAATTGACCATAAAAATCTTTTGTTGAAAATGGTTTGCAATTAAAATTAGCGTGTTTACTTCTAAGCGTCCGAGCCGGTGTGCATTTGTTAGTCCATCATAACAATGTTATTTTACATGCAGACATTAAAAATATGGTAGCAAAAGAGGCTGTTTATTTCTAAGGTACAGGGAATGGAAACTGTTAGTGCAAGAAACCTTGATTAGCGTTATAAGTGAGTCTCAGTGGGAAAAAATTGAATCATAAGAGAATAAACTATAATGACCCCTGTAACTAAAGAGGACTTAAGTTACTGAAAGAAACTTCAGCTGTAGACAAAAAAGAGAGTGAGACAGTAGAGGAGTGTGTGTGTGTGAGGGAATTGGGGATTTTGGGGGAGACAGAAGGAGAGGAGAGAGGGAATTCTGTCAGGAGATAAATTAAACAAAGGAAGCAGCTTGTGAAGGGTCTCACAGAGACGTCTGTATCTGTGTGCGTGCGTGCGTGTGTGTGTGTGTGTGTGTGTGTGTGTGTGTGTGTGTGTGTGTGTGTGAGTGAGAGAATGTCCTTGAAGTGTTATTCCCTTCATTTTATGTCTGTGCATTTCTTTTCTTATTTTTCTACTTTTGGGGACCTCCTTAATAAGCACACTGTAAAAAGTTGACTCACCTTAAAACTGTAAGGCAACTTGCTGCAGATTTTTTTTATTTTTTTTTTTTGAGTAGACTCTACTTTCGACTCGAGTTGCATTATAATTTTAAATTGAGTCAACTTTTTTTACAGTTCATATCCTGCAAAAAAAAAATGGTTTGTTGACTAAAAAGGAGGAAAATTATTGGCTTGAATATTGAGTAAATGAAATTTCTGCATAATTATAAAAATTAGTTATGTCAGCCTCTAGTTCTCAGCTACACAAATAAAGCTATTTAAACCAAATAGAATGTTGCCGTTACATTTTTTAAAAAATTTTAAGTTAGACTAACTTAACTTTATTAAATTGTAATTACCAATTTTTTTTAAAAATGAGATTGGAAATTCTATCATGATTTACTCAACCTTCCTTACTTAATTTACTCAACACTCAACCCCCTAAACCTCACTCCCATCCCGGACGAGCCCCCATGTGTAAACCACCAATCCTACTGCACCCAACTTGGTCTAAGTAGGTAAACCTCACTCCTCTGACCCTAAAATTGCTCTAGTGACGATGTTAAAGGCCATGGTCTTCAGCGTCTTTGTTAGAGCAACCAACTCTAAAAAGATATGGACGTACTATTCGTAACGTCACCCATAGGTTTTTGAACACTGCAAAAAAAAAAGCTACAAGTAGGTGCAGCCAAATATTACCATTTTGTTCACATCGCACCCACGGCGGGATACCAAACAAGGGCAAAAAGGCGGAAAGTGAGCAGAGCTACAGACACCTGCTAGCATTTTGCTTGGACCTGGCTTAGACAGACTTTACTTTGGGAGAACGCTTAATACTTTATTACTTGTGACTCGTTTGTGTTCTGACCACATGTGCTTGGTTGTACACTATATCAATAAAGTGTTTAGTCTTTTAAAAACACTGTTGTAACACACTGAGCCACTAAGCATTGTACTTTGAAAACGCGAATTACTTCCAATCACTTCTAATATAGTCTGTGTTAGTGAATGCAAGACTATTGATGAAATCCAGGCATAACTTCAGATGACTGTTCTATAGCCTACAGCTAATCAATCTGTCAGATTCTGGAGTGCTTTACAGGTTTAAAGAAAAATAAAAATGATAAATTATCTTAAATAAAACTAATACATTTAGTAGAGATGGTATAAATATATAAATTCACTCATCTGGCAAATGGAGGCAACTTGAACAGTTTGTGAGCACAATTAAGTGCACACAGCATGCCATATCATCTGATAATTGTAGGTAATAATCCCAAATGGCAACTGACTGTGCAAACAAACATTTACCAAAACAAAAATACAATGTATATGCCGAGCTCAGATGCTAATTAGCTGGAATCAGCTGAGGTGACGAGACGGCGAGCATCGAGACCTACCTGTCAATCAAGTGCCCATGCCCTTAATTAGGTAGACTTAATATAACTTAATAAAAACTAAACGGATAAGTTATAAAAAAAATTCACAGTTGTCATGAAGGGTAATCATAGCTATATGCACCAAAGCCATCTTTTGTACCAGGCTGTAAACATGCTGTCAAAATGGCCAATTTACCATTGCAGTCAGATATCACCTGGACTTCATGGAGCCAGCCCCCCAGGGCGAGTTGATGAATTGAAGTTTTAGTTACTTCCGGAATAGCTTCCCGAGGGAGAGCGGGAGGTTGCCGCTTGGTTAAAATTCAAAAAAAGTTTCAGCTGCACTGTAAAAAATGCAGGGTTCCACACAAATCATTCATGTTGTCCCAACACAAATTGATTAAGTTAACTTAACACCTTTAACAAACTTATGTGGATTGAACATAAAAAATTAAGTTGTCCCAATGAAATCTCAAGAATTGTGTTGTTCCAGCTCATTTTAAATAAGTAATTGAACGAGCAATATATATATATATATATTGTATATATATATATATATATATATATATACAAGAATTCTTTGAGATACACTGAATTAATAGTCCCATTTTGCAGTCTTCTAAGCCAACATACTTTTTCAAAAGTTTTTCAAGGCTCTTTTGGACTGTAATATCGCATTTTTAACAAAATTAAAGCTGTTTCTCATACCTGCGGGTTATAAATAATGTCTTTAATTAAAAGTGACATTTATTTTCTTCGGTCTAGGTTTAGAGGTTGGAATCTTTTTTACTCAACTATTGTGTCTGCTCACTTTTGTTGCAAGTATCTAAATTAATGTCAATGGCTAAAAAAATAAAACAAAGCAGTTGATCAAATTCCAAAAACTGTGCACAGTAAAATAACATTTATTTAAAAAAGGTTTTAAAAAGTATTTATTTCAGTAAATTGTAATAAAGATGTATAACAGTATTTAATTTTAAGGATACTTTGATTTACATTTGTACTCTTTTATTGTGCATAATGTTTTGGGGGGCTTTTTGCTTCATGTCTAATATAAAACCTCCTGAAGAACATGCAGTTTAGAACCACCAGTCAAAAGATGATATTACAACATGACAATGTTACTGTGACCAAGAAATTAATTATGTCAAAAAGTCACACTGACATTATAGTGTTTATAATACACAGTCATCTTTATCTTCTGTGATTAGATATATTAGTAGTAGCCAGAACTTTCCATTGACCATGTGTTTGTGCTTATTTGTTGTTTTTGTAGTGGTCATATAATGTCAGGTCAATTTATGAGCTTTTTGAGGTACGGTTTTCTCCACACACATACAGTAAGTACACACATCTACTGTTACATTCACAGTTAAGTAGTCAACATTTAAAATGGATCAAAAAGTGTATAGAAATTGTCCTAAGACAAGAATGGGTGTTGTTCAGTGGTTTTCTGGCAACTTTGATGCAAGGTTTATTTATTTATTTATTTATTCGTTCGTTCGTTCGTTTGTTCGTTCGTTCGTTCGTACGTTCATTCGTTCATTCATTCATTTTCTTTTCGGCTTAGTTACTTTATTAATCAGGGGTCGCCACAGCGGAATGAACTGCCACTTACCCTGTAACCCATCACTGGGAAATTTTATTTATTTATTTATTTAGTCTAATACGGTGTATAATATGTATATTAGCATCAGATTTTGTGATTTTCATTATGTATTAAGGTTGAAGTAAATGTTTGTACTGTAAGACTTCATAGAAAAAAAGCTTAAAGGCATAATATGCGCTCACGTTTTCACTTCGACAGTTTTCAGTCTTACTCTGCTTCACACCACCATGATAATAATAAGCTTTGAAAACTTTCACTTATCCATAAAGATAGAAATGAAGACCACAACTCCCATAATTCCACACTCACACCATCATCAAACGCTTTTGGTGGTTGTGAATATCCACCCACTCTAACGGCAAAATTTACACACTGTGCCTGAATATGATCTACAGTGGAGTTAAAAAAATAAAGTTTAGTCCCTTTATTCATCAGTGGTCACCACAGCTGAATGAACCACCAAATTATCCATGTTTTACACAGCGGATGCCCTTCTACCTGCACCCCAGCACTGGGAAATATCTATACACACTTATTTACACACTCATACACTACGGCCAATTTAGTTTATTTAACTCACCTCTGCCACATGTCTTTGGACTGTAGGGGAAACCAGAACACCCGGAGGAAACCTGTGTGAACATAGGGAAAACATGCAATCTACACACAGAAAAGCCAACTGGCCCAGTCGGGACTCGAACCAGCAACCTTCTTGCTGTGAGGCGACAGTGCTAACCCCTGAGCCACTGTGCCACCAAGTAAAGTAAAATAAACCCCTAAAAATCCGAAATGACTGCATTAAAAAAAGGAATAAGAAAGTAGCTCATAACAATAGACTTGCACACATATAGTTGCGGCTAGACTTTTCCAGCTATCCTCAGATCACACTTTCGGAAATAATTTATCCAAGTGGAGCTGTCCAAGCAATCATTCTCTTGCTCCCTCTCCGTCTCTTACACCATCTTTCTCCTTTCAGCCAAAATGTATGAATTAGGGATGACAGAGGAGGAGCAGGGAACAAGGGAATAGAAAGCAGGAGGCGGGTTTTAAAAAAAGTGATTAACATGTAATTATCATGCTGCTTTGATTTAGTGTGGCGGGTTTTCCAGAAGATCTCGGGAGTACCCTACACACACTCACACACACACACACACAGACACACACACATATATAGACAGCACTCGTTCTGATTTAATGTCTGCAGTCAGCTGCTGTATTGTTCTCTCAGTGCTGGAATGATCTCATCACTGATGCTCTTGGTCATTTCAGTGCTGTGTGTGTGTTTGTGTATGTTTGTTATGACCATTATTTACTTTTTAGATAATTATTGTCATAACACAAAATTATGTTATAATATGTGTATACAATATATGTGATCGATGCGTATTGCTTTGGAGCTTTTTAACAATAATTATTGTGAAAAGCTCTATACAAGTAAGATTGAATTGAATTGAATTGAATTGAATTGAATTGAATTGAACTGAACTGTATTTAATTTAATTTAATTTAATTTTCAATTTAATTTAATTAAAATTTCAATTTAATTTAATTAAATTTTTAATTAAATTAAATTTAATTTAATTTAATTTAATTTAATTTAATTTAATTTAATTTAGCTGAAATTAACTGAATTGTATCTCAGCCAATTATCATAACATAGTATACATGGAATACCAAGCACCCCACAGTATTATGGAAATTCATTCATTTATTCATTTTCCTTCGGCTTAGTCCCTGGTTTATCAGACATCACCACAGTAGAATGAACCGTCAACTTATTCAGCATATGTTTTACACAGCCAATGCCCTATTCCGTGTGTCTTTTGACTGTGGGGGAAACCGGAGCACCCTGAAGAAATCTACGCAAACATGGGGAGAACATGCAAACTCCACACAGAAACGCCAAATGGCCCAGCCGGCGCTCGTATCAGCAACCTTCTTGCTGTGAGGTGACAGTGCTTACCACTGTGCCACCCTGCCATCCCATCAATGGAAATCTTTTTTTATTAATAAATCAAATTTACACTTTCAACTGGTTTCTTTGGTCCTGGAAAACGAATATGTGTTGACATGAGACTAGCGTGTTAAAACAAAATCACTTATTCCTATCTATGCAAAAATGTATTTGGTCTCCTACCTCCTATTTTCCCTTAGTCAACTTCACATTTCAGCTTATAAATACTTTAAGCAACATGCATAATAGACTTCGATTTACTTGTTTTTAACTGAGGGAATCAGAATATGAACGGGAAAAAACAACAGAAACATTAAAAATCTATTACAAAGTGTTATAAAGCCTCATAAAACTTTTTTTTTTCAATCACTGAACATTTTATTTTTATTTGGTATTATTATAATTATTATTATTTTATTTCTAAATCTGTTTCAGATAAAAACATAACAGCTTTCAAAATCACTCATCTGACATTTTTTTAATAGTGTTGCAAAAAGTGGAATGAAATATGTGCTATTCTGAAGACATGTTTACCAAAGGCATTTTTTTTAAACTGGGTTGTAAACATTGCATATTTGATACTTGACCCTGATTTTTGCAAGTGGCCAAAACTACATACTATGGGTCAAAATTATGGATTTTTCTTTATGCTAAAAATGATTCGAATATAAAATAAAATTCATGTTCCATGAGGACATTTAGTAAATGTCCATAAATATGTAAAACTCTCAAAATTTTGATAAGTAATGTGCATTGCTTTAAGTCCTTCATTTAGACAACTTTATAGGTGATTCCAGTTATTCAAGTAGTTGTATCTTGGGTAAATATTGACATATCATAACCAGCCGATTCGAATGTTATCACTCAGTTGAATGGGCATTATCAGTGGTTATCAGCTGATAGATATGGGCCAGTAGGGGTCTTCGGTGCCTACATGGTTAATCAGCTTTAGATCACATATGACTGTGGCCGGAAGTTAAGGAGAGTATGTCTTTTATTAAATTTATTTTCCAATAATTGTATTTTATTAACTTCTACCCCTACCCCAACCCTAAACCCAACAGTCACAGTAATGTAAAAACAGATCTGGATCTGGAGTCTTCTCTTTTTTCTACAAATGTGTGTTGACATGAGATTAGTGTGTTAAAACAAAACCACTTATCCCTATCTATGCAACAATTTATTTAATGTCGCATTCAATCATTCATTTTCCTTCTGCTTAGTCCCTTAATAATTTGTCACCACAGCGGAATGTACTGTTAACTTATCCAGCATATGTTTTACACAGCGGATGGCCTTTCAGCTGCACCCAGTACTGGGAAACACCCATACACTCTCACACGCATACACTATCACTGAGCCACAGTGTAACTACCCTACCATTTTACCTTAGTAATCAACTTCACATTTCAGCTTATAAACCCTTCAAGCAACATGCGTAGTAGACTTCGATTTACTTGTTTTCATCTGTACCATGAGTTAGATTTTGTCTTCTTCTGGGAAATCAAAATATTAAAAGAATAAAACAATAATTCAGCCAAAATTAAAGTGCATAAAAAGTTTCCTGTTTTTAGCTGAATTTGCTGCTGCACACACACATCTCCTGCATTACTGAAAGCAGCATCTTTAAAATTCAAGCCTAATGCTGGTCAAGTTTTGGTTTTATTTTTAAAGAAAGAGAAGTGTTGCTTTGTGGTAGTTGTACAGAAGCTTATGTTTCATAATCTTCCCTGCATTAGATATTAATTTGCACTCTCGCACACCAAACATTACACAACATGGTGAAAACTATAAAAGACTGCATTCATCATGTTGTCAGAGTGAAAATGTGTGTGGGAACTCAGAGTGCTGGTTTCATGAGGATGAGTAGATAAATGATCTGCTATTGTGTCGCACATCTAATGGTGAGAGGTCAGCAATGAGTGTGTGTGTGTGTGTGTGTGTGTGTGTGTGCATTGTGAAAGTTTGTTGTCTAAACCTTTGTGAGCACTGACTGAATATGTGCTTATGCTGCAACTCTTGCACGTCGTGCTGCACTAATGTAACTCCTAAAAGTCTGAAATATCAGAGAGATGCTTTGAAAGAGAGACAACAGTCACACCCACAGGAATGTACATAGAAAGGGTGTGTGTGTTTGTGTGCTGAATATATCTGTATATATCTGCTCTTCTATGCTGATTGTAGGGAAATTCCGCAGAATTCTGCAGACTGGATGTAAATATGATTAAATGTGTTAAAGAAAGCTGCGAATGCTACATTTTACTGATAGATTATGCCAGGCGGAATGTTCAATCATTCCTTTATTAATGCAAAATAACTCCCACCTGGAAGAATGCGTATTATCCTGCTTACTGCACGGTTATTTATGAAAGAAATAAATGAATGGGCATTAAATATTGGCTAAAATGTAGATGCACTGGGAAGAATATGCCTCTTAAAGCATTTTTGCAAAACTTAAAGTAAAGTTCACTTCAGTTATCAGTTGAATCTGTTGTATGGTCCTGTTTCCATTTTCACATGCAGTGGCGTTGCAAGGGGGGGCTTTGGGGGCTTAAGCCCCTGATGTAATGTCAAAAGCCTCTGATCTTTTGGAATATGTTGCACTTAAATAAAATAAAATGTTGCACTTAAATAAAAATAGGTATACAAATAGGTTGTATAAAATTTATTTTGTTATCTAAGTACTGAAAATTACCACATACATCACGCGCATTCCACTAAACCAGGGGTTTTCAAAGTGTGAGGCGCGCCACCCCTGGGGGGCGCCAGAGCATGTCAGGGGAGGCGCGGGAAAAATATATAATAAAAATATAATTATGAAGTTTAATTGTGTATTTTTTATTATATTTAAACGTTTTAATTAAACAAAGCTAAAAAAAATAATATGTCAAAAATAAGAAAACCTTTTTACCCAGAAGGCCATAGCTGTGAATTCGCTTCTGTTTGGCAAGTCTGTCGCGTGCGTTCTGATCAGCTGTGTTGTCGCGCGCACGCTCAAGAGCGGTGTTGTCGCGCGCCTACTGAAGGGCGGGACCGAGGGTGTGCCGTGTCGCGGGGGCACTTCTGATCATTTTGGAAGGGCACTTTCTATCCAGGACTAAAAAGGGCATGTGCACTGCACAGGTTGAGCCCTATGTGTGCACGTGCCTGCAATGGATCGGTTTCTGAGACCCCCCGATTCAAAGCCTTCAAGTTCAGGGCTTAAACCCAAAAGACGACGATATGACGATCAGTATTTGAGTTCAGGATTTACGTGGACAGGACCAGCTGATGAACCACGACCTTTAAGTGTGGTTTGTCAAGATATTTTGGCTAATGACAGCATGAGACCCGCTAAACTTCAACTGTTTGGACTGGGATGAACAGTTCTTGGATCTGTTCTATTCATATTGAACCATCATCCTAGTTTTAAAAATGTTATATTAAAATACTTGTTATTACTCTGTAAATAATTGCACTTTCATGCAAATGATGATAAAAGTGAGTTAACAGTCTGACATCTGTCAGTGTCTTTATATATACTGTATATGTGTGTGTGTGTGTGTGTGTGTGTGTGTGTGTGTGTGTGTGTGTGTGTGTGTGTGTGTGTGTGTGTGTGTGTGTGTGTGTGTGTGTATATATATATATATATATATATATATATATATATATATATGTATGTATGTGTGTGTGTGTATGTATGTATGTGTGTGTGTGTGTATGTATGTGTGTGTGTGTGTGTGTGTGTGTGTGTGCGCGTGTTTGGGAGGAGGGGGGCGCCAATGGATAGGTTGTGTCAAAAGGGAGGCCCACTGTCTTAGACTTTGAAAACCCCTGCACTAAACGCAGTGTTTATGTCGGGTAATTAAATAGTTAGCTGTTCAGCAGTAGCTGTTTCAACCGGCAGGTGGGAGTGGCACTGTTGTCACATGGTGTTAAAAAAAATCCCGCCACTGCACTGTCTTCATTCATTCATTATTCTGAGGAGCTGAAGCTGATGAGGTAATAATACAACTGTTTCACCAAACTGAATAGTAACTACTGATAAGGCTTAATATTTGTTTTCACAGTATAAAATGTGTAGTTTTGGTGAAATCAAATAACTGTAATCAATAAAATGTACGCCATATTAATGGAAATATATGGGAACTAGTCAGAAAAATGTAAATTGTACTAGCTTTCTGGATAGGATATAGATATCTAGACATATTTATCTAGATATGAGCAAGTCACATTTGATTCTGTAATAGTTAAAGCACAGTGAGTTCATGCATCTAGCATATTATTTTATAGCTATATTCTACTGTAACATGCTATGTCAGTAAGCATTGAATCAAAAATCGACTTTATGAAAATACCTAAGATGGCTGAAGAACACATATACACCATTTATTGTCGCAATTGTGGAAATGATCAGTTAAAGCCTTATCATTATTAATTTCGTATTTTCATTCAACTACAGCAGAAGCTGGATGCCTTCCTCCGTATTAGGGATTTCCTGCAATGTTCTACTAGTTTAGGAGGGCATTTATGGAATTTCTGCTCAAGTATGAATGAAACAGGCATTACATGCATTTAAAGTGCTACAATGCCCACATCACACTATTTTGAGGAAAACTGAAAAAAAATTTTTTTAGAAATTCCAGTGTCTGGACAACACTCCACCTTAGGTAATCACTCTGTCTAAATGAATATGTTTGTAGCTTTGTATCACATTGCATAACAGATCATTTGGATAACTTCAGATTTGAAGACATGCAGAAAATCATTAAACAACAAATAGAAACTTCAAATCAGGAGGGGATTGAAGGCTCAAGAGGTATGATATGGCTCATAACAGACTAGTAAGTGAGAAGTGGGTTAGTTTATCAATGTTTTTACCTTTTTTGAGTTACAAGTCACAAAGCTTTACTCAACTCAAAAAACCTTATTTATCATTAAACCATCTATAATCGTATTATTAGGATTCTCTTCTTATCCCTTTCGATCCTAGCAGCACCCCTGCTCACATGTGCACATTAGACTTAATAAATATCTACAGTAGGTGAGAGTTCAAAGTGGCTATTAACGCCGCGGCTGTTACCGCCGCCGTTTGAAATAGGTGCCGCTCTGTTTTTAGTGTATGACCGCAGTTTGTGAATGAGCCGCCAGGGGGCGCAAAGGGACGGGATGCGAACGGACAGAAATAGCCCATACAGCTACTGTGTTAAGAGTATGGAATCACTTACCTGTTTGCGTTGTCTTTGTGTGTTTGGAGCACGTGGGTTTGTTTTGACAGCTGGCCACGTGCTTCTTGTCCGCGTGCTTTTTGTTTCCCCGCCTTAGAGACCTGGTAATCAATTTGCGATCCTCTCCTTCACCTGTTGCTGCTTGATTTCTCCCCTATTTAGTCTCCTCTCGTCTCTTGTCTTTCGTCAGTCCGTTTTGCATGCTCGTGAGGCTTGTAAGCTAATATCCATTGTGAGTAATCTGTCTTGTCGTGTCCTGTTTCCCCAGACTCCAAGCTCCTGCTTGTTTTGGTTTAGTTTTTTCTCTCCTTACTTTATTTTGATACTTTGTCCTGTCATCCGGCTCGCTGTGGTTTGGTCTGGCTGTCCCATTCTCACTACTGAATCTCCACCAAGGGAGAACGTCCAGCAGTACCCCGTAAGGCTCTTCTTCTCCGGTGCTGGCCGAGCGTCTGGTATCGCTCTATCGCCCCCTGGCGGTATTATCCGGAACTCCCCTTATTACTTTCATCTCTCCTTCTGCTGCCCAGTGAAGCCTTGGGAGCGCTCTCCTGCCATCTGGTGGTAGCGCCCGGAACTGCGCCGATTTCTGAGTCCAGTTTTTTGAGTTTTGAACTGCCTTTTGAGGATATTTTGTGTTTTTTTGAGAAGAATAAATTTGTTTCACCTGCATTTGAATCTGTTCCCTTTCTACCCTGACAGAACGGACTGACCAAATTATGGATTCAGCAGGTGCTGAGCATGTAAGAAACGCAGTGGCACAGCAGGGCATTCTCCTTGGCCAGCACGCTACACAGTTAAATGCAGCCTCGCAGGAGGTGGAGATGTTAAGGGCCGAAGTAATCGAGCTTAATGCTCAAATTCAGGAGCTTCATGAGAATGCCCGGGGTGGCAGACAGGTGGCTATTCCTCATCTCGAACCTGAACCTCACGCCAACAACCCACCGCCCTATGACGGGGATCCTAGTTCTTGCCGGGCATTCCTCTCACAGTGCTCCCTAGTATTCGCTCTACAGCCCCGTCGCTATGTAACTGAAGAGTCAAAGGTGGCGTTTGTAATCACCCTTCTTAAGGGCAGGGCCCGTGATTGGGCAACAGCAGTGTGGGATGCACGTGCCCCTTTCTGTGCCATGTTTGAGGACTTCCGTGCAGAAATGACCAAGCTGTTTGACCGATCCGCCCAGGGAGATGAAGCAGCCTCCCAACTGGCCCAGCTGAGTCAGGGAGGACGCTCGGTTACTGATTATTTTGTTCTGTTCAGAACCCTGGCAGCTGCCTGCACATGGAATGAGGCGGCTCTTCGTGCCAGATTTAGGGATGGTCTGGATGACTACATACAAGATGAGATTGCCACTCATGACCTTCCCCGAGACTTTGATGCCCTGGTGGATCTCGCTCTTCGGGTGGAGGCCCGACTGCATCGTCGCCAGCATAGACGAGTCTCTGGTGCCTCATGGATGAATGAGGGCCCTTCAAATGATCCTCGCACCCCATTACCTACCACCTCACCAGAGCCGATGCAATTAGGTCGTCTTCGACTGACTGTTGAGGAGAAGCGGCTTCGTCTGGCTCGAGGCCTTTGCCTGTACTGTGGGAAGCCGGGTCACAGAGCATTGCAGTGTCCTTTAAAAGCTCCAGCCCATCAGTAAACCGGGGGATTCTGGTGGGCACTCTCCCTTGTTTCGACACCCCCACACAACGCACCTGTCTCCCAGTCTCAGTCCAGTTCAATGGATTGACTCACTCTTGTCCTGCCTTGCTTGACTCTGGAGCTGAGGGAGACTTTTTGGACAGCACCACGGCCAGATCTTGGGGCATCCCAGCCATTCCTCTCTCCTCTCCCATCACTGTGCGCTCCCTTAATGGGTTTGCCATCACATCCATCACCCACTCTACCCCCTCTGTAAGTTTGATAGTCTCTGGAAATCACCGTGAGGTTATTACTTTTTATTTATTCGACTCCCCGAGTGCTCCAGTGGTATTGGGGCACCCGTGGTTAAGTAAACACAACCCTCACGTTGATTGGTCAGGGAATTCTGTGTTGTCTTGGAGTCAGTCTTGTCTTGCTGTTTGTCTTGGTCCTGCTCCGTGTCCTGGTTCTGTGTCTCATGTGTTTCAGATGGAGAGGGTGGATCTCTCTGGAGTCCCGGTGGAGTACCACGATCTTCGCCAGGTCTTCAGCAAGTCTCGAGCCACTTCCTTGCCTCCGCACCGGCCATACGATTGTGCCATCGAACTCCTCCCAGGCACTTCTCCGCCAAAGGGTCGATTGTATTCCCTTTCTGCTCCTGAGAGAGAGGCTATGGACCGGTATATTCAAGAGTCTTTAGAAGCCGACCTCATCCGTCCCTCTTCCTCTCCAGCCGGGGCTGGGTTCTTCTTTGTTAAAAAGAAGGATGGTTCTCTGCGCCCTTGTATTGACTACAGAGGCCTTAATGACATTACTGTTAAGAACAGGTATCCTCTGCCTTTAATGTCTTCTGCCTTTGAGTTATTGCAGGGAGCCAAGGTCTTTACTAAACTAGACCTCCGTAATGCCTATCACCTGATCCGGATACGTGAGGGGGATGAGTGGAAGACTGCGTTCAACACACCAACGGGGCATTTTGAATACCGAGTTCTACCCTTCGGGCTCACCAATGCCCCTGCAGTCTTCCAGGCCCTGGTGAATGATGTGCTGAGAGACATGGTAAACAGATTTGTCTTTGTGTACCTTGACGATATTCTTATCTTTTCTGAGTCAGAACAGGTACACACTCAGCATGTCCGCCAGGTGCTACAGCGGCTGCTGGAAAACCAGCTGTATGTCAAAGCGGAGAAGTGCGTGTTCCACAGCAAGTCTGTTTCGTTCCTGGGGCATATTGTCTCGACGGAGGGCATTAAGGCTGATCCCGCTAAGGTAAGGGCCGTTGCCAAGTGGCCAGTCCCTGACTCTCGTAAGGCTCTGCAGCGGTTCCTTGGATTTGCCAACTTTTATAGACGGTTCATCCGGAACTTTAGCTCGGTCGCTGCACCCTTAACGGCTCTCACCTCACCTAAGGTACCGTTTATATGGCACAGTCAGGCACAGGAGGCCTTTGATGTTCTCAAGTCCCGTTTCATCACTGCTCCTGTCCTTTGTCTTCCAGATCCTAAACGGCAGTTTATCGTTGAGGTGGATGCCTCGGAGGTCGGGATAGGCGCGGTCTTATCTCAGCGATCCTCTAGGGATGGGAAGGTGCATCCGTGTGCCTTCTTCTCTCACCGTCTGAGCCCAGCCGAACGAAACTACGACATTGGTAACAGAGAGCTGCTGGCGGTCAGGCTGGCCCTGGGTGAGTGGCGCCACTGGTTGGAGGGGGCGGCACAACCGTTCTTGGTCTGGACGGACCACAAAAATCTAGAATATATCCGTTCAGCCAAGAGATTGAGTTCCCGTCAGGCCCGATGGGCACTTTTCTTCGGACGCTTTAATTTTTCCCTCTCGTACCGGCCTGGGTCCAAGAATATAAAACCTGATGCACTCTCCCGCCTGTTTGATGTGCCAGGAGGAGAGGCTACCCCCGAAGCCATCCTTCCTAGAGAGGTGGTGGTGGGAACTCTCTCCTGGGACATCGAACGGCGGGTAGAGGAGGCCGTGCGAGGAGGGGGAGCTCCAGAAGGGTGTCCAGAGGGAAGGCTATTTGTGCCAGCCAGTTTAAGATCCGAAGTACTCCAGTGGGGTCATGAGTCCAGAGTAGCCTGTCACCCAGGAGTCCGGAGATCGCTGATCAATATCCAACAGCGATTTTGGTGGCCTTCAATGGCCCAAGACGTCAGACAGTTTGTATTGGCTTGTTTTGTATGTGCCCAGAATAAGACATCTAATCGGCCACCCATTGGTCTGTTACGTCCCCTTCCCATTCCCTCTCGACCCTGGTCACATGTGGCTCTTGATTTTATCACTGGCCTACCCCCATCGAGAGGTAACACTGTAATCTTAACAGTGGTGGACCGTTTCTCTAAAGCGGCCCATTTTATCCCTTTACCCAAACTCCCATCAGCCAAGGAGACTGCTCAGGCGGTAGTTGACCACGTCTTCCGGATTCATGGCCTTCCGATGGATGTGGTCTCTGACAGAGGACCCCAATTTGTCTCCCGGTTTTGGAAAGAGTTCTGTAGACAGATCGGGGCCTCTACGAGTCTGTCCTCAGGTTTTCACCCCCAGACCAATGGGCAAACTGAACGAGCCAATCAGGATCTTGAGAGAAGTCTCCGCTGTCTGGTGTCTCAAAATCCGGGCTCTTGGAGCCAGCAGTTGTCTTGGATTGAATATGCCCACAACTCCCTGCCGGTAGCTTCTACAGGTATGTCCCCTTTCCAATGTTCTGTTGGTTATCAACCCCCTTTGTTCCCCGCTCAGGAACCCGATGCCGCTGTTCCGTCTGCCTTGGCCTTTGTCCGAAGGTGTCGCCACACATGGAGGAGGGCTAAGGAGGCCTTGGCCCAGGCTTCCAGACGAACTAAGAGGGCGGCTGACCGCCACCGGACTCCTGCTCCCCTTTTTGTTTGTGGTCAAAAGGTTTGGCTGTCTACAAGGGACCTGCCTCTCCGTGTGCCTTCTCGCAAGCTGGCACCCAGGTTCATTGGGCCATACCGAATCACTAAAGTCTTGAGTCCAGTGACGGTTCGGCTCAAGCTTCCTTGCACTCTTGGTCGGGTTCACCCTGTTTTTCATGTATCCAGGGTAAAGCCTGTTATCAAATCCCCACTCAACCCTGTTACTTCCCCGGCTCCACCTCCCCCTCGTCTGGTGGACGGCACTCCGGTCTATACTGTGAAGAGACTCCTTGACCGGAGACGTCGTGGTCGGGGTTTCCAATACCTCGTGGACTGGGAGGGCTATGGTGCGGAGGAGAGGTCTTGGATTCCGGCACGGGACATCTTGGACCGGTCGTTGATCGTGGACTTCCATCGGCGGCGAGGTGAGCCCCTTCTGGGGGCGCCAGGTGGCGCCCCTGGGAGGGGGGGGTACTGTTAAGAGTATGGAATCACTTACCTGTTTGCGTTGTCTTTGTGTGTTTGGAGCACGTGGGTTTGTTTTGACAGCTGGCCACGTGCTTCTTGTCCGCGTGCTTTTTGTTTCCCCGCCTTAGAGACCTGGTAATCAATTTGCGATCCTCTCCTTCACCTGTTGCTGCTTGATTTCTCCCCTATTTAGTCTCCTCTCGTCTCTTGTCTTTCGTCAGTCCGTTTTGCATGCTCGTGAGGCTTGTAAGCTAATATCCATTGTGAGTAATCTGTCTTGTCGTGTCCTGTTTCCCCAGACTCCAAGCTCCTGCTTGTTTTGGTTTAGTTTTTTCTCTCCTTACTTTATTTTGATACTTTGTCCTGTCATCCGGCTCGCTGTGGTTTGGTCTGGCTGTCCCATTCTCACTACTGAATCTCCACCAAGGGAGAACGTCCAGCAGTACCCCGTAAGGCTCTTCTTCTCCGGTGCTGGCCGAGCGTCTGGTATCGCTCTATCGCCCCCTGGCGGTATTATCCGGAACTCCCCTTATTACTTTCATCTCTCCTTCTGCTGCCCAGTGAAGCCTTGGGAGCGCTCTCCTGCCATCTGGTGGTAGCGCCCGGAACTGCGCCGATTTCTGAGTCCAGTTTTTTGAGTTTTGAACTGCCTTTTGAGGATATTTTGTGTTTTTTTGAGAAGAATAAATTTGTTTCACCTGCATTTGAATCTGTTCCCTTTCTACCCTGACATACTGTGCTTGTAAATGATATTAAACAATAAGTCAAAGCATTATAATTCCTTCATTAATCATTTAAAATTTGTTAACACGCTTTATTGTAAACTTTTTAAGTGCAAAGAGGATTCGTTTTGGAAAATAGAATTGAAGAAGTAAAAGACAACTAAAATGAAAGCACAAACATTTAGTACAAATAAGTAGTCTTAAATAAATAAATAAATAAATAAATAAATAAATAAATAAATAAATAAATAAAGCAGCCTAAATATAGAAAGATGTTCAGTGTTTGCTATTTTGATGGGACTAAGACAAGACATTTTCATTTATGTTTTATTTCTATTTTTATTTCCATTTTCGTTGTTGATTATATTTTACTATCTCATTTATGTCTCAACAATTGTACATAAACGAATAATAAACGAATAATGAAAATAAATGAATAATGAAAATAGGCCTAAATAAATTATTTATTTAAAGACATTGCCGTACAGTACGTGAAACACTGAGAAAAATAAATTGACCTACCTTAAGCAGATCACTAAAAGTATAATAAAAATATTTTTGCCCCAGGACATAAATTAAGTCTGCAAGTTTATTTGCATAGTACATTTCATACACAATGGTCATTTAGAGTGCTAACATAAATAAGACGAGATTTTTAAAAATCATAAAAGAATCATAAAATAAGTATTAGAAATAAAAATGACATAGTTAAAATGATTAACAACACGTTAAATATATTAGAGAATTACGGAAAAAAGGAAAGAATTTGTTCCAGATTTAGGCCAATTTACCCCTTCAGGTAATCTGAGATAAAATCTGATCCAGCACTACAACCTGTCCTGATGTTCAGTTCTCAAACATCCGGATTTGCTTTCAAACACACCAGGCCTAATTAGATCAAGCATGTTTGATATTTGAATAAAAAAACATTTTTATCTTGTGTTTTAATTTTTATGATATTACTGTAGTAATTATTTAGTGCAAATAATTATTATTATTAAAGGAACACCCTAAAGGTTTTAAAAATAGACTCATCTTACAGCTCCTCTAGCGTTTTTGTAATTTTTGACATGTAATATTCAGTCAGCCAGCCCAAGAGCTTCCGGTAAACAAAACCACCACATTTACGATCTGATTTCTTTAAAAATCAGTGATGTTCACTGCCTAATTGATATACGATATCAAGTGGGTCACAGACTGGACAAGAAGCACTGCATTAAACTCCATTATCTCTTTAAAATATGAACATTTAATTTACCCCAGTATTTTCAATAAAATTTCTGCGCTATCCTGCTCCTACTGTCCACGCTTGAGTTTACACAGTCAAACATTTCGTTTTACGCTTGAACAACTAAATAAATGCATAGGTCTATTTAACTGTTTGTAATTTAATTACATTACAATATTGTATGAATTCGTACAATCTCATTCAAATAATTTAGTACGATTTGCTCATCCTCCAATGATGGTGGGGTTTAGTGGTGGGGTTGGGGTGGGGTTGGGGTTGGGTGTCACGTCTCCTTTTAAAAATCGTATATTTTTGTACGACTGAATTTATATGAATTTGTACATATTAGACACTAAACTGACAAAATGCCAAATACTTACCATTTCTTGTGAGATCAGGCTGATATCGCCCATTCAGCAGATCTGCAGGTCTAATGGGAGTACTTTTAGTCTAGCTTAGCATAGATCATTGAATGAGATTAGACAATTAGCATCTCGCTCAAAACTTTGTGTACTAAGACAATGAAAATGAAAAAAAAATGCTATTTTGTATGCGGATATGAATAGGAACTATACTCTCATATATTCTATTAGTTATTTCCGAAGCTATTTATTGAGTTGTACATGATCAAATCATAACTCAGTCTCAGAAGTCTGCCTGAAATCTGTTTGATAAGGTGTCATTAAACTGCCTCCAAAATTACTGACAGGACAAAAGGCAACACGAGAGCTGGTCATGTAGCGTCTTGTATTAAGATGTGTTTTTGTTCATCTGGTCAAAAGTGGACATACACCACGCCCACCAAAAAGCGAAAAGGTACCATTGGTTCCCTTTTGGCAGTGGAAATGTAAACCTGATAAAGGTGACCTGTACCTACCCGTACTTACCATACTGTACCACTCAGTGGAAACGGGCCATAGCAAACAACTAATCTAAACCAAAATAATAGTGTTTTCAAAAGCATAAAAATGCACTGCAGGCATAAAGTTTTACCTTAATTGTTAACAAAAGTTGTTCATAAGCATTCATTTTATAAAGAAACTGCAATCAAATGTATGTCAAGAGCAGTTTGACACAGTTTTACAGTTTCACAAAAATGAAGGCTGAAGCTTTTCTAATGACACTATGTTGAAATCGTGTTAACTTATCACCATTGTTCAAATCACTGAGAATGAATGTAACTATCAGTCGGAAGCAGAACAATATAGTTGATAATATAAAGACTTCATGATAGCTTTTCTTTATGAAACAGCTCGCCCAAATCTTCCAATGTAGGCTCATTCTGAAAACGTAGCCCTATATACATTTCAGGAGATCACGAATTATGTAGCCAGAAGTACAAATGGTTGCATTTCGTCATTAAGACGAACGCTACAGGGCGGTATGACGCCGTTCCTTTTCACACTTACCAGCAGACTGATTACCTCCATATGAATGGCTTTCCCACTATTACCAGTTTGTCCAGTTAGCTTGCCATGTATGCCAGCGGACTTGAGATGCAGAGAGGAATTGACCATGACAACTAGGTTCGTGTCCAACGAAGAGCGGTTTTAGAAAGCAGGGGGCTATTCCAGAAAGCTGGGTTAACTTACCATCTGCTAAACTCTGAACTCTTGGTGGATTAACCCAAAACCTGCTTACCGTGAGTATGTTGGTTCCAAAACATCTGATAAGAGTTATTTAAATCAACCTTCTGAAGATAACCGCAGGTTAATGCGCACACGGCGTATACATGAATGGATTTTCAGTAGATCGCCAAAATCATGAGTCACCATAGAAAGTCACGGTGAGAAAAGAGTTGGAGGTTTTATGTAAGAGGAATTAAGGTCGATTATAAAGAAAAAGCAATACTGCATCAACAAAGGAAAGAAATATAAGACAAAAAATAGATAAGAAAAGAAAAATAAATAATAAGACAATTCATTAGTTAATTAAATTAAAATATAAATATAAACACATGCCACCCTTCCTTTTATCGCAATGAAAAAAATTAAATGTAATTTTAACATTCTTTTTGAATATGTTGTTTTACCATTCATGCATTTAATTTTCCTGCCATTCATTTCTTAAGGTCACAATAATAATGTGTATTGACTAGTAAATGAGGCTTATAGAAATTGTATTCCCTCTGGAGCTAGAAGAACTCTGTCCAAAGTCAGAATTAAGCACAAAAACATTATTTTAAAAGGTAATTAACGCTATTGCGTTCCTCTGAAACATTTGTGTGATGATATGCAGTGTTTAATGGCCAAGGAACTGTACAAAAGTGTATAAAACAGTTCAGTGCCGGGCATACTGTGCGGATAGTTCTACACACTATTGCCACATTGTACAGTAAATTGCCCTGACGCAAAAACAAAGAACTGCAATAAATGTTTTCTATGGTAAGCGCAGATCTGTGGTTTGTCACTTTTTTTCAAAGGTTTTTAAATACATTAATTATTCTTTTGATAAACGACAATGCTCTTTCAAATATCCATTTGGATATGAAAAAAAACGTATGTACTTGTAACCCTTTCAAGATGAAAAAAACTTGTGTATCTGTGCTTCTACGTCCATCAAAATTCACATCAAGATCATGCAATGCTCATTAAAATCTCTGAACAACAAACTTTGGAACATAACCTGTTCTACAGTTGCTATGGCTGTTTAACATACCCGAAAAGTTACCTCTGTTTATGAAACAAAAGCTGAGGTTATCCACCTACTTACTCTTAAACTTACCTGGGTGTGTCATATAACCTACTTTCTGGAATACCCCCCTGGTAAGACAAAAACAGAAGCCAAAAATAAATAACAGGGTGAGAGTGTGGTAACATCTGAAAACGTGGTAAAAATCAGGTGAGGCCTTTTCTTTTGCTGGATTGCTTTTTAAAACTGCTGGTTGGGTTTGGGGAAGTGGGTGAGCAGGTCAATCGGTGCTTTTGAAAACACTATTGGTTGGGTTTAGGGAAGGAGCTGGATGGGTCAGTTAATCAGTCAGTCAATCATTCAGTCAGTCGACAGTGGCCTCTGGTGCATTTATGCAAGAACAGCAGACACAAATGGCACAGAAATCTTGAGAGAAATCTTAGATCTGAAAAAGCGCACACAGCAGCCTCTGGTGGATTCACAAAAACAAAAACTGCAAAAAAAAAAAAAAGTAGCTTCTAGTACGTATTTGGCGCTCTCCAGAAATCTATAAAGCGGTTCGTTTTCACAATGAGCCTAGGTTTAAATCTCCTCATGCAACATGTATTTAAACATTTATTTAATTTTTTTTAAATGCACATTTAACAAGGAACATCAAATGAAAAATTATAGCCTCAACATGCACAGAATTTGATCAATAATGGATCTTCCCAAAATTCCACTGTGCTTTCTTGCGTATTTTGTATTACATGCGTCTGTCCTTCAGCCAGCATCTGCACGCATGCAACGACCTGGTTTCATTGAGACGTCCTACCCTATTCAATCTAAACAAGCTCCCTCTCCCGTCTTTATCTGGCATTCTCTGTGTTCTATCAGTGGCTGTGATCAGCCAGGGTTCACTCTGTGTGTGATGGGTTTATTTGCTCTAATGATCAGCTTCACCATCAGTGGGATGAGCTAATGAATACTAGAGTGTGTTTAGAGCGGCTCAAATCTGCTGATATAGCGGCCTGTGTCCTCTCGGCTCTTATCAAAGACATTTAAATGCTAATCAAGGGCCACGCTGACCCCCAACATGATGCCTGATGGGCTTCAAGGGGGCCGTTATCTGAAGAGTCCTGCAGTTAAGTGCGCATCACAAGTGCAAACCATGTAAAATTAGTCTAGTAAATTAATTTGCTTGATACTAAAACAGAACAAGACGTACTGGGCATATATGTATAGTACTTCCATAGTCCAGCATGTGTTTGCTCCAAGCCGAGAGCGCAGATCTGCGCACACACTCTCACTATCCAACCCAAACACTCACTCCTCCTCCTCTTCTTTTTTCCCTCTTTGATATGCTGATCTTCTTCTTTTCTCTTTAATGAAGAGGTTTGGAAGTTATCCATTTCATTACCCCCAGCCTGTCCCCCACAAACACCCCCTGGGCTCCGGGGTATTTGTCATGGGGCACTGATGGGGCTTTGTTTGCTGGATTTCTGATGTGCTATTAGCATCTCAACTGATTTTGACAGGACAGGCTCATTTCGACATCTCACGCTCATCCATGCAGAACACACACACATACACATTAAATAGAGACATCAACGCTAATTTCAGCTTGGTGTTGTATGCGTATCAGGGATTTTAGCACTCTGCTAAGTGCCCAGGTCCGTTTTGGTCAAGTGGTATTGTTCCTTAAAGGGTCACGAAACACCAAAACACATTTTTTGAGCTGTTGACAGTCGTATATGTGTCCAACACTGCTAAAAACACTATTAGGACACCTATATTTCACTAAAAAGTGTAAATTGGTTGTTTTTGCGTTATTTCAAGCAAATTCGTACTTCCGGTTTGAAACTAATTTTTGAAGCTGCGTCACAGTCATGACATAATAGCGTTGTATTCCAGCGTGCAGACTGGGTGTCTGTGCCAGAGTGTGTCTTATTACGTCTTACAGTGTGATGCATTAATGCATGAGCAAGGCTTGGTTTAAACCAATCAGCGCGCTCTATTGTGCAACTTCATTAATATTCATTACCGTCACAGTGCTTACACGACAGAGACGCCACGTTGTGTTGGCAAAACAAGCGTGAAATGTTGCTTTTATTGTTTGCTGCAGTTAAGTTTCGTTTTCATTTTCTCTCTGTGAGAGCTCAGAGTCACGTGTGGATTACAGTGTACGCGACGCTCGACAACAATAACTTACGTGTCTAAGGAGGATTATTGTTTACCTGAGAGCTGTTCTCATCTGCAAACGCTGAGATCCGGATTTGCTTGTAGTCTTCTCTTCATAAAGACGCGGCTCTAGTTGCTGGTGAGTGTCCTGTCTCTACGGATTTGGTAAGTGAGCGACCAGTGCTCTTTGTTTATTCAGTTTGTTCGTATCTAACAAACTATTGCACCGAGTGTAAACACGTTAGCACCACAACCAAACTTTAACCTCGTGTAGGGTTTTTACCGCATTTAGTGACCGGAATAACACACGCGGCCTTCTGACGCTACCTACCGTGTGCATCTAAGTGTCAGGGAAATGCAGAGGGTTTTTTCTCTCATTCCCCGTGCGGTATCAAACATTGCTTGAAAAATACACGCTTGGAGCAGTTTCTCGAATCAAATATCTCGTTTGTCGCGAGGGGCATGAATGAATTCCCTGAATGAAAGAGCCAAACTGCTGTTAAAGTCCAACATTTAATAATTTGGCAAATAATTCGACTACAGATGTCCATGTAGGTTAAACACCATCACTTTCTACTGTGTGTGTGAATTTTGACTCTGAAACTTGCGCGTGCCCAAATAGACACTCCCACACAATCCCACTTTTCTTCCTCCGACACTCCCTCCTAAACAGAGCTGGACACGCCCACTTTTCTGACTTTTTCCAAAGTAGAGGTGTGAAAACACCCTGCTGAAACGAGGGGGTTTCATGGCCCTTTAACTTGCATTTACTGTATTAGTATGACAGCTTTTGAATTTAAGACTCATGGGACATTTTACCAGAAATGCACACTATCCGTCCCTGAAATAAAAACATAAATACAGTAAGTAAAAAGTATTTATTCCCAACTAATTTCTAAAATAGACTGATAGTTGATTTCTGTGAGTTGTTCTGTAAAGGAATTTGTCATTCATGTTGTTCTCAGATTTTTTTTAATTAAAAGCACTTTACAAATGTACAAACACTATCATTGTCCTTGTGCTTAGCCCAATTGAACCTACAGCTTTAATAGTTTTTATGCTAAAAACGGTTATTTAGAAAAATAGCAAATTTAAGCTGTTTGTATTCACATCAATTCAATAAAAACATTAAATTATGAATAAATTATACAAATATGTAATACTAATAAATTTACCATTGACCCCGTGTCTCTGTCAGTCCTGTCACATTTGCATTAAATGAAACATAAAATATCAAAAGAGTGATGTGTTTGTGTGCATGGAAATGTGTTATCCTCCCTCCCTGTTAAATTTGATCTAATCTGTGTCCTGAAACACACGCACTCACCTGCTTTCACTTCACATTCTAACAAAGGGAGCGATTCGTTTGTGACAATAATACAAGTTTCTAGCACCTTGTTGTCATATTTCATTTACACTGTTTGCTGATTTTATTCAACCAAACTAGCATAAGCCTAGTATTTAGGGAGAGTTGGCACTACTTTCCTTATGATCAGTGCATTAAGTGACTGTATTATCATCTATACTTGTTAAGCACAAAAGTTTGTAACATACAAAAACGTAAAAAACGAAATCTTACATATGAAATGTTCTACTTTTAAGCTTTGTTTTCTTTGTTTGCTCATTAATACACCCATAAACAGCACTTAAGTCCAGCATCTTCGCATTGGCTTTGGGTTTTGACTAGTGCAGTTGAATGACATTTGTGCTGGGAGCACTGTACAAATGTGGCGGCGCTATTGTGGATGCTTAATGTCCGTATGCAATATCTAGTGTATGTATCTATGATATAAATCTTATTCAGGGGGTTATAGGTAAATTATGTTTGAGTTTTTCCATACGTAAATCTGATATATGGCAATAAATGCAAATCACACATATGACATAAAAGTTCTCGTTCGAATTTGACATATATAAAAATATGTCACATAGTATATGTGTAACATATACTTCAAAAAATGGTTGTTGCGTTGCATGTATATATTTCCCAACCATTAGAATTACAAGAATGTACATGTTTAAATATGTTATAACATATAAATGTTATACAATGTTATACATTTAAAGCTAAAGTCAGAATTATTAGTCCTCCTGAATTATAAGCCCCTCTATATATTTGTAATGTGAATGGAATGCTTACAAGGAAGTGTGAATCCAAATGCAGATTTTATGCAATAGAAAATAGCCAGGCAAGCAATGGTCAACACAGGTGCAAACAGATGTATACAGGCAATCCAGAGTCGTGGTCATAAAACAGGCAGATTGTCAAAAGGCAGGCAGCAAGCAACATAAACAGAACAAGGCAAGCACATCGCAATGTTCACAAACAGTATAACGAGACAAGATGTGTGTGTGTTTGAGAGATGTATATATAGTCTGTGTAATTAGTTTGCAATCATGGGGATCTAGGCCAGGTGTGTGAGTGGTGCATGACTGGATATATAGTTCTTTTGCTGGCAGATTTGTAGTTCTCCTGCGATCTGCATGGGCTAGACCCCTGGTGACTGTGACTATTTTTTCCCAAAAGTTTTGTTTAACGGAACCAAGATTTTTTTCAAAACATTTCTAAACAGTTTAATAACTTTTTTATCTTTGCCATGATAACAGTACAAAATATTTTACTAGATATTTTTCAAGATACTAATATTATGTTTATATATACTTAATAGTTTTTTAACTGATTCTATTTTAATAGAGTGAAAATATGTGACAAATGTGAAATAATTCCAAATTGGACACCAGCTCTTGCCCCTATTGGAAAAGAAGCTTGTGTCTCTAACTGCATGTCCTACACAAACACAATTACACTGGCTGTTTGTGTGTAGTGTATCAGATGTGTTTTGATGACCCGGGGCAGGTCTCAAGTGCATGTCATGTAGGGGGGGTGTCATAACGCAGAGGACACAATCACACAGAGGAAATCCATTTAAAGTGACCCCCTCCCCCATCGAAAGCTCACAATGGTCTAATCCTCTCCAGCAGCACTCAAGCCGAGAGTGTTTCTTTTTCGCTGCTCTTGACAGTGTGTTGGCTTTTCCCCAGCTCAACATCACGAGAATGGGCTTTTACAGCCACTTTGCGATAGATAGATGGATGAATGGACATAGTGAGTGTGCTAGTGCATCACAAACCACCGTGCCTTGTGAGTCCGCTACATTAACCAGATCAGCGTGAAACTAAGTAAAACTAGAATCTTCCTCTCGCTTAATGACTATAGCCCTATTTGGACAGAGCTGGTTTTCACAGAGGTCAGGTCAGATTCATGTTTCACAGACGTACTTTCGTGATCTTAATCCCAACTGAATTGAATAAGTCTGCTTCTCTCACACAATCTTCTTGAAAAAAAGACCTGTTTTTCAACAAGGTCGGGCATCCTGTAAGAAATCTAATCCTGTTCTGGATAGGAATGTCTGTGATTGCGGTACATGGTTTTTCCACACTTCTCATGATTTATTTTGACTTAAAGGGATAGTTCACCCCCTGAATTTTTCATTTAGTCATCATTCACTGATACTCAGTTTGTTTCAAATCTAAGTTTTTTAATAAGATATTTTAACTCATTTGTGGCCAAATTTTTAAAAATAGTTGAATGCAAATATGCTTGGTTATAGTGCCCTTGCCCTATATGAAGTTTTTTTTTGCATTTATTATCCCCAGGTTTTTTTATTTTTTCAAGATAATCACGTTAAAATACGCGGCAACTATATTTGCTGGTGGGCAAATATGTTGTAAGCACCGTTTAGTGTAAAAATTGACTGAAACAACTGCTTCCAACAGATTAATTCATATTAATAAACACATTTATTATGTTTAAAATTTAAAAACCAATAGATTTGAATTATGTTTCTAATAGTTCATTAGAACAATCATGAAAATGAACACACAAACAACTAATCCATTTGTCTTACAGTGATGAAACACTAGTTTCCGCAACAGACCACTGTGTGTCAAAAAGATAAATTAAGGTTAATAATTATAATTATCTTAATAATTGTCTTGAACTATATATATATATATATATATATATATATATATATATATATATATATATATATATATATATATATATATATATATATATAGTATATATATAATATAATTATTACAGTTAAAGACAATTATTATTTATTATTTAAATGTATTTTTGCAAACAAATTTTTTTTTTCTCCATCTTTTATCAAACACAGACCCGGATGCTTCTGAAAATATTCAGCCTGACAAGAGTTTTCAAAAGTTTGGGTTTCAGTAACCTGAAGCTTTGTTTGTGTGTGGACAAACAGGCTAAATCGATTTAGCAGCACTTTAGACCCCGTTTACACTAATGCGTTTTTGTTTCAAAAAGCATAAGTTTTGCTACGGTTACGCCATCTGTCTACACTATGCCCGAGTTTTCGAGCGCCGAAAACGGAGCGTTTTGGAAACGCTGGAGAGGCCGTTTTCGTTCTAAAATGCTGCTGCTCCGTCTCAGTGTGAATGGGGGAAAATGGAGACATCTGAAAACGGACATTGTTTAACTTTCTCAACAATAAAATGAAAAGTGTGTGTGGTCACGTGATGTGCGTTTTTAGTGTTTTGGTGTAGACAGAGAGCTGTTCAAAAATGCTGGGTGAAACACTAGTGTGAACACGGATCGTTTTCATTCTAAAACGCTGTTTTAAAACTAAAATGCACTAGTGTAAACCGGGCCTTAGACAATACCCTTGTCTGTGTGGACAGCAGGGCTCTAGATTGTGACTGAATTCGGTTGTAGTTTTGTGTGTTTCTTTAGTGATTTTGCTTTTTAACAGCAGGAGTTTATTATTCTCTGTGTTATTTTCAATTTTTGTGGGAGAGGGACCAGTAGGAGAAGTAAATTTTACTCTGACAGTTTTGCTGTGTATCAAATTGTGTATAAAAAAGTATGCTTTAATGTGAAGATATTAGTTTAAGGGTTATTTTTAAATGGGGTATTATGGAAGCAAAATAAAAGACATTAAACAAGGCCAATAACCTTGAGTTATTAACTTATTAACACATTATTTACTAATTCACAATTTTTTATGTACTTACAAGGTATTTGCCTACCGAAAACTATAGTTGCTGCTTCACCATTTGACAAAGTATACTCAAAACTATTTATCTTTTCAAAGATTTGTTTTGTTTTGATAAATATAGAGACCTTCGTGATTGTGTTGATATATATTTGCAAACAAAATATATTTTATTAACATGAAAATTGTCTTTATTTGGGAGGGTTTGCTCTTGCATCCTGGAATTAGGATGTTGGAGGTCTCATGTGACAGGAAGTAAATCAGTTCCTATTTTTCTTTCTTTAAATCTTTTATTTGGTTGTTTGCTTGCATGTCATTGAGAAATTAAACATGGATAACATGTAGAAAATTACTCAATAAATGAAAATAGCAACTTTGAACTTGTGGGCTTGATTGTGCTAAAGGAAGCTGTAACCATTGCATTCCACTGTAGGAAAAATCAAATAATATGGAAGTCAATTGTTACAGGTTTTCAGCTTTCTTCTAAATGTTTTTCTTGTTGAGGTTTAGAAAATGATGACAGAATTGAAATGTTTAGGTGAACTATATTTCTGTATTGCTTACGTTCAATAATGTTGTATACCTTTAGTGTTATGGTCATACGAGAGTGACTTGATTCCATTTCGTATCTTGAGGATAACCAATGAGTAATGAGATTTAAATCATTCATTCATTCGTTCATCTATTCATTCATTCGTTCATTCATTCATTCATTTTCCTTTAACTTAGTCCATTTATTCATCGGGGGTCGCCACAGCGGAATGAACCCCCAACTTATCCAGCAGATGTTTTTACACAGCGAATGCTCTTCCAGCTGCAACCCAGTACTGAGAAACAGCCATACACACTCATTTACACTCATACACTATGACCAATTAAGTTTATTCAATTCACCCATAGCTCATGTTTTTGGACTGTGTATGAAACCGAAGCATCTTGAGAAAACCCACACCAACACGAGGAGAACATGCAAACTCCACACAGAAATGCCAACTGGCCCAGCCGGGACTCGAACCAGTGACCTTCTTGCTATAAGACGACTGTGCTATCCACTGAGCCACCATGTTGATTTGATTTTTAAATAAAATTTTTAAACCATTTTGCATTTATTTGTAACTTGACCATAAAGTTTTGAGCAGTCTAAATTAATAAATTCTAGGCAGTTTATGCAACAGAAGTCTTGCTGAAGAAGTTTGGAATAAAACTATGCAGGACAATGGATGACCCAGGTCAGCGCTTCCTTTATTTGGTTTTGTTTTGTCGTAAAATGTCTAAGAACTGTAATCTGATGATGATCGTCCATGTTTGTTCCATGTTTGATCGTCCATGTTTGCATGTCATTTGATTCAGTATGAACTGGCCAATAGATAATCTACTCAAAAATAAAATCTCTTTCAAGACATGCTCGCTCTCATGTTATCCCATACCTGTATAACAAACATACACACACACACACACACACACACACACACACTGCTCACACTACCATTTAGAAAAATGATAAAAACTATATATATATATATATATATATATATATATATATATATATATATATATACAGTTGAAGTCAGAATTATTAGCCCTCCTAAAATATTACAATCCCCCCCTCCGCCACATTTATTTTGTTTCCCCAATATCTGTTTAACGAACAGAATAATTTTATATTTTTCCATCACATTTCTAAACATAATAGTTTTATTAACTCATTCCTAAAAACTGATTTATTTTATCTTTACTGTCTTTATTTTATTGTCTTTCATGACAGTAAATAATATTTGACTAGATATTTTTCAAGACACTTCATAGGGTTGGGGTAATTAGGAAAGTTATTGCATAATGATGGTTTGTTCTGTAGACTATTGAAAAAAATATATAACTTAAAGGGACTTAAAATTTTTACCTCAACTACTACTACAAAAAAATTTAAAACTACTTTTATTCTAGTCAAAATAAAACAAATGACACTTTCTTCAGAAGGAAAAATATTATCAGACATACTGTGAAAATTTCCTTGCTCTATTAAAAATAATTTGGGAAATATTTAAAAAAGAAAAAAAAAATCAAGGGGTGTTTGATAATTCTGACTTTGACTGTATATATTATTTAATATTCATTAAATATAATTTATATACCCATCTTTTTGGGGGTTTTTTTTGTCAGTGGTATCCTTATATTGCCAGGTATAAACAAGACCTACATTTGTTTTTTTTTTTCCAGAGAAGTCTGTTTGGTTAAAGGTGTGTATTGGTCATTACAGCTTGTAATGGTTGCCGTACATCAGCTGTATGCCATAAAGGCCTCTTGCCAGAGCTGCAGCATGTGCCATAAATGCCTCAGTGAGCTCTATAGGGCACATTAAAGGGGCCCGCTCTTGTATGTGTTTGAGGAATGATGGGTCAGAGAGGATAAAACTACAATGCGAGGCAGTGTGGAAGTCTGTTGTTTGTCTAGATTTATGAAACACTCTGCACCGTTAAACTGCCTGTTAAACATTTGATGCACTTGGTGATTTTCTGACAAGCTACTAGGATAGCTTTCCCAGTTGTCAGTGTGAAAGGGATTTTTTTTGTATGCCATTTTTTTTAATAATTAATTAATAAAACAAACAAAAAAACTTTTTAAGCTTATAAATATAAATGAAACTTAACCGATTTGTTACTTGACATGAATTACATTTTTCAGCTATTTACTAAGGTAGCATTTCTCATATTTATTGTGAAATTATATGTTATAAAATTACTAAAACTAAAATATTTATTTTAAATATGTATTATTTGTATTATTTATATGATGCAGACTGAAGGACAAATATACTGTATATACTTGATTAATGTTATATTAATTCTGCTTCAAATTTAGTAGTTATTAGTTAATAGTTTAAATAAAAATGAGTTATTTCCCCTTTTTCCCCTCACAGCTTTTCATGTGCTGATAAGTGTTCCCACATCACCAATCCAAGATTTCTGATTTCATCCTGGCTAGTTAAACCGTGTCTTAAAACCTAATGCACAAGCTCAATGATCCAAGAGCAGACTAGCTCAGAGCTGGTCCCTGTGGGCATAGTTCACAGCTAGAGTTTCCTCAGTCTTCCCTCCTTTTGGCATTGCACTAAAAGATGAAAAGCTGTGTTTGGTTTGAGGAGGGATTTATTGGTATTAGAACAACACAAACTGTGTGGCGCTTAGGAGCTTGGGCGTTGGAGGAAGTCAGGCCAAAATGATGTTGCAATACTCCAATTTGTCATTCAAACTGAACAAATTGCTTCAAATTTTTCCTTGGTTCTGCTCTTGAAAAATTACTTCAGCTAATTTGAAGCCTAGAAATCACATTATATATTATTAGTGCTGTCAAACTATTAATCACAACTAATCATTAAAACTAAAAATTTGTATTTACATACTGTACCTTTATAAATACTATGCATATAAAAATAAAAATATAAATTATATATATATATATACAGTCGAAGTCAGAATTATTCGCCCCCTGTTTATTTTTTTCCCCAATTTCTATTTAATGGAGAAGATTTTTTTCAACACATTTTTAAACATAGTAGTTTTAATAAATCATCTCTAATAATAATAATTTTTTTTGCTATAATGACAGTAAATAATATTTTACCAGATACTTCTATACAGCTTAAAGTGACATTTAAAGGCTTAACTAGGTTAATTAGGTTAACTAGGCAGGTTGGGGTAATTAGGCAAGTTATTGTATAACAATGTTTTGTTCTGTAGACTATCGGGGAAAAAAGCTTAAAGGGGCTAATAATATTGACCCTTAAATGGTGTTTAAAAAATTCAAAACTGCTTTCATTCAAGCTGAAATAAAACAAATAAGACTTTCTCCAGAAGAAAAAGTATTATCAGACATGCTGTGAAAAATTCCCTGCTCTGTTAAACATCATTTGGGAAATATTTGAAAAGAAAAAAATCTTAGGGGGGCTAATAGTCGACTTCAACTGTATATATATATAGGCCTATATGAACATTGAACATTTCCTGCTTGTTCTCAAACTATTTCATAACTGTAACAAGAGGTGATTCAATCATAACCTGATGTTAAAACAGCTAAAATAACATTATTTATCAATATGAGGCTCTTTTTGGAAACTCGGAAGCTATAGAAATTAAAAATGTAAAACAGGAAATACGTTAGGACCATTGTTTTTGTTTATATCCTTTAAAATCACCCATATGTATTAGATATTGAATAATATATTAGAATAATCGTTCTCTTAAATATATGCATATATATAACCCTGGACCCACAAATTTATATATATTTCAATACTTTTAGTATTAGACCTATAGCTACATCAATAATCTTTCTAAGGATGTTCTAGGATGGGGCAATATTTGGTTGAGATAAAACTATTTGAAACCTGGAATCGTCTTTAATTTTTTCTAAATGAAGTGCTAATCGTACATTAAGTTTGATATTTTTACTGTGGAAAATAGAAAAAAATATCTTTGTGTCTTCGTATCTTCATAGTGAATAAAAGATGTGCTGCCAGATTGCATCAGATTTACAGAGTGAAATTCTAAAAGTCCAGGGCTAGAAGAGCGTAGCAAACGGTTTGGATTGTATCTCGATAAGCAGTCAGAGATGTAAAAAGGTGTCAGGTTATTCACCTTATTCTCCGCGTATGAATGGGCACAGCCATTTGAATCAATTTGGCTCGAGACTTCCGGTCTTATTCACTTCCATTCATTTTTAGACGTTAAAAACAGCTCGTTTTGCTGCTTGGTGTTGTAAAGTGATATTTTCTTATCATATCATTCTACTTTATCAGTATAGTCATGCAAACACTTGTTTGTAGTGTAAGTAGTTTGACCGTATTCTGACGTTTATTATTCCTAGTCATTTATCCCATAGGCAACTGAACAGGAAGATCTAAAACAATCACAACGCACTTCCACATTGAAGAATAAGGTCAATAGTGCCTTATAAACTAATAAAAGAATCTTAAAATATATCCATTGGTAAACTGGTAACAATTGTACTTCTATTAATGCTAGTGTAATATGTTCTCGTTTCTTCAATTTCATTAAAACTCTGCTGCTGCATTTTGTATCAGTTGCAACTTCCTTTTAGAACCCTTTGGTAAACCAATGTAAACAGCATTGCAGTAATCAAGCCAAGAAAAAATAAAAGCATGAATTAATTTCTTAGCATCATTAAAAGACAGCAAAGAGTGAATTCTGGCAATGTTCCTCAAATGATAAAAACATGTTTTTGTAACTTGATTAATATGAGATTTAAAATTTAGATCACAATATAAAATAACACCCAGGTATTTAAATTCGTTTTTAGATTGTAAACCTAAAGAACACAATTATGCTTCAAACCTCTCGCTCAGAAAATCTTAGAAAATTTGATCGATAAATTCCACATTTATAAATTTCCATTTTATAAGGAGTTTGAGTTTCTTTAAAGAACCAGCACATGCCCTATTTTGTGTTTCTCAATTAAATTCCAGATTTCTTTCAACTAGGACTTGGCATAAAATCTAATTTGTGATGTCCCAGGAAATCTCATGGTCCAGCATCAATACAGGCATGCATTTCTATCATTTTATGCTTTTTCAGCAAGAAACCTACAGAGAATTAATTTGGGCTGTATAACAGCAACCTTGAAAAGACTTACCTTTTGCATTTGAAAAAGCTGCATGTGGTTGGCGACAACCTATGTGTCCTGTTAAAGGCCAAACACTATTGTCTTGGTTTAGGGCACCTTTCTTAACTTCCAGGAAATAATATATTTTAGTGTGGGTTATAAAAATAGCTTAACACCCTCAAAGGTACTATCTGCAATTACTGCTATTAGCCTGGCCCATAAACCCACCTTTACCCCTTTATTCCCCTTTATCACCACACACAAACACTGGCTGGCCTGGCATGGGGGTGGGGTGGCATTCAGAGATTATTATTTAAATGTATAATGTTACATAGAGCGAGTTTAAAATGAGAAATAGGTTTGGTATGAATGCATATGTTAAAATATTTGACCAAAAATGAGTTGCAAAACTCACAAACCATTTCCTCTTTCGGATGAAGTACATCCTTAATGAAACTTATCAAACCCACACATACAGGAGGACGCATTGGGCATGTTGCAGCATTAAGCTTTAATCTTAGAACCTAGATTAAATAAAGGTTTATCTGCTCAATCACCAATCCATTCTCCAAATCATTTGTCCTATATTTTTCAAACTATTTGTACTAATAACTACTACATAGGGTTATTTTATTTTATTTTATTTTTTAATTTTAATTTAATTTTTTTATTGCAATTAAGCTAAACGTTTGCATGGTAGTGTATGGTTTCCACAAAATTATTAATTTTGTTAGTGGTTAGGTTTGTTAGTGGTGAACATTTTACAAACTGTTTATGCATATGTTTTCAAATGGTTTTCTATTGATGGTAAATGTTTTGCGGCACGCAATACTTGAATGTCTAAAATCTAAAATGTAGTATTTGAGCCTGTTGTTAATAACGATATGTGGGCCATGTAAATTTGGCCAATGTTGACACATTTAAAATACATTTTTATTATTTTCAACTAAAGAAAAAAATTCTACCAATCAGATCGCTTCAAGCAAAAAGCACAATGCTTCATGAGTTTATCAATTTCATTTGTTGTGATGCACCGACATATCTGGCCCAGTTCAGGCCCAGTTATGGGTTATTAACTTGGCTGAGACTTGGCCTAGATATGGTTCATGTTTGGCCATTGACTGGCATCCAGACTTGTTCCAGTCATGTACCGTAATTCACTGCAGCATGTGGACCAAGCAATAGCTGATTGTGTGGGTTTTAAATGGGTTTTTGTTAGTGGTGAACATTTTACAAACTGTTTATGCATATATTTTCAAATGGTTTTCTATTAATGTTAAATGTTTTGCAAACTGATTATGTACATTTTTTAATAGGGTATATGTGGAAGTATGCAGAAGCACATTTAATTTTTCAGTAACTTGGGTCAAACACTTCCGGTGAACTGTATGCCATTACAAAAACGTTTGTTTTCTATAAAAATCTGCAATCTTCACTGCCTGATTGATATACTATATAAAGTGGTTCTCAGAATGTACAAGAAGCACTGCATGAAATTACATTGTTCCACGACTTTTCCGCAATTTTTCTATATGGGCACTATTTGTTTTTTCCCCCTTCTATGTACATTAGTGGTTAAAAGTTTACAGCATTTTTCAAAATATCTTCTTTAGTGTTTAACTGAACAAAGAAATTCAAACTGGTTTGGAACAAGTCATGGGTGAGTAAATGATGACAGTATTTTCATCTTTTGGGTGAACTGTCTCTTTAAAGTTCCTATCAACATGATCATCAGCCCTAAACTTTTCATTCGTTTCCTATATGCAATCCAATCAATTACTCCTAATACATCTCAGACTTGCATGTCAAGTCAGGTATACATGCAATTTATTTTTACAAATGGTCTAACATTCAGATTCCACGATTCTAGAGCAGTCTAGATAAACTGAAAGACTGGAGGAGGAACAGTCCCGTAGAGGAATGCTGAGTTTGCTATCTTATCAGCAGGTACTGCATTAAAACACACACACAGTTTTATATTCAGCCTGTGCTTAAGATCACGGTGACATCTGACTCAGGAGTGCACAGCACTTTAATGTTATTCATTGACTCAAATGCACAACTTACAGCGGACATGCAATGCTGAGAGTGTGTTATGTATCAATGTGTTTGATAATATCAATCTAGATATTTCATCCTGTTGCACAATCAGTAGATTAAGACATTAGTGATGTCAAGGTCATGGGTTTGATTACTAGGAAACTCAAGATCTGATCAAATATAAATGTGAATGCAGTGTGAGTCACTTCGGATAAAAGTGTCTGCCAATGCTTAAATGTCTAATCTGTTACCTTTTTTTTCCAATGGATTTTTAATGGACGTATGCAATCAGCTTCAGTATAGATATATAATAATATAGTTTGCCCAAACATGATATTTCTGTCATTTTCTCACTTTTTAGCTTTCTACAGAATATATTCTCTAATGTTCAATAAAATAAAAAAACTTATAAGGAGTTGGAGCCACTTAAGTCATCCCTTTAAGTTTACATGAATGTCCAATACATTGCATGCAAAAACATTTCATAGGCCAATTATTATCTATTGAAGAGACTTCTTATTCTCCAATTGACTTAAAGAAGTTTTTTGCATTACAAAAGGTCATATTTTGGTTTTGGGGGTCTCCAACAACAAGCTGATATGCATGCAAAGTCAAAAACACACTTTCATTGTCTTATAATATGCATTTATTTTTACCTAATTATCCCAACGGCTCACATATGATTCGTTCCGCGATTCATTTGTTCCCAAAGCTCCTTTGCATGAGGTATTCTGCTCTAATTGGACCGATGACAGTGTGTTGTGATTGGTCGACTGCATTCAGTGTGGAATGGAGAGAAATGCCCACCACGCTTTGAAGTAGCAGAGTATGTGAGAGCCCAATGCAGAAATGCAATAAAGCAATGCAGTCACAGCAACACCAGCATATTACTCTACTCTTAACTCTAACCACAAGTAATAACAAGACACACATTCAGTATTAATCCACAAATGAATCAAGAAATTGTAATTTACTAAGTAGTTTTAAAAATGTGTACTTTTACTTTCCCTTGAGTACATTTTTAGTGCTGTATCAGTACTTTTACTCCACTACTTTCCTTCAACCTGCAGTCACTACCTTATTTTTTCCTGTCTTTGGGTGTTGGAAAAATCAGTCCTGTGATTCCTGTCCAATGATATCACACATAGAAGGTAAATTGTATTGAACTATATCAAGACATAGGCACTTTATAATCACAGCAAACTGTTTGGAATCACTAAATGTGTCCAAGAAGACGTCCAAAATCTTTACATGCAATGACCCAGAGAATGTTTAGAGCATGTCACCAATGAGGAGATGACGGATGTTTACTGTATGATGACCGAAATATGACACCAGATTCACATTGTACCCCAATGTCATGGAGACGTTACATTTTATTTGGAAATGAAAATCGGGTTGACGTCAACGTCAGGCCAACGTCAATGTCCAGCCTAAAACTATTCAAATACCGACATCTTAACATAATCTTGACATAATCTTGACATAAATGCACAACAGCTTGACGTTGTGTAGACGTTACCACCATGACATCCATCAGACGTTGGATTTTGGTTGCCATAACTGACAAATAAATGTCAGTATTTGTTGTCAATATGACGTTGGTTTAGAATGTTGGCTCGACACTGGATTTTGTTCACTTTCTAAAACAACCTAAATCTAACCTAACATTAATGTCTTATGATGTTGTGTGCCTTCTGTTATGTTTACACACATCCACAGATTACATGTAAATGCATCAGCTTTTTACAGCATAATACCCACTGCTTACTACTCTTGAGTACTTTTGAAAGGGCTAATTTCTTACTCGTACTTTGAGTAATATTACAACATATACTTTTTCAATGCTTGCACTACATGTTCAGGCAAATACTTTTACTTGAGTATGATTGTTCTGTACTCTTTCCACCACTGCTCATACACAACTGGTAGACCGCAAGTATGAATTCTGGCAAAATGTGCACAGTGGACGTGAATGGTCACGGATCTTGCGTTTTGGACTTTATTGTGTGGACGCAGAATGTTTTTCTGAAAAGCAATAAAAGACCAGTCTGGACGATGATTTTTATCATTCCAAAATGCCATTTTAAAAACGAAAATATACTAGTGTGAACGGCACCTCAATGTTGGCCATTACGATATAATGCAGCCATCAGAAACACATCATCTTGCAACAGATTTTTATTGGTGTGTGATCAAGGAATTCCTGCCACTTTTATGACTTCTTTAGACATTCATAAGCAGTTCACAGGTTCTCAGCTGATTCAGATGTACACACACAGCGGGACATTCATCTCAGAGCACAGCATTGTTTTCAGTTATTGCAAAATGTCCTTTATAAAAGATGCTACCTTTGATTTGTATCTTTGGGTTTATTCTTAAAAATGTTGAACGTGTAAATGCAAAGTGCTAAAAGCATTTTCGTTTTTAATCTGGACCAAATGAACTAAGAGAGCTTAAAGGAACTTCAAATTTACTCACTATTTACTCATCATCTGTTTCTTTTATTCTGTTGAACACAAAAGAAGTACCTATTGACTTCCATCATATTAGTTTTTTCTACTGTGGTTATTAATGGTTACAAGTTTTTTTTTTTTTAGCTTTTTTCTAAACATTTCCTTTGGTGTTCAACAAAATAAGAAGCTCAAAGATATGCAGCCCCTTGAGGATGAGTAAAATGTGAGAAAAATTATTATTTATTTTTTTTTAGTTGAACTATAACTACCTAATAAACTAAAGTGTGAACGGTTTTGTAAAGGTTTCTTAAACTTTTGGAGAACATGTCTTAAGACTTCTAAAACTATTCTGTGACTGAAGAAGCTTTTTGGAGGGCTCTCAGCCATCTCATTATGCAGTCCATCGGGGTGCATTTTCATTTTCATCTCACACACACACACTGTCAGTTTTGGGTGCTTTCCTCATTCTTGTATCAACTTTTAAGATAATACTTTGGAGATTTGCTAGAATCAATACTAAGCCACCTCCAAGAAGGTGGTGTTGTTTTGTGACTCATTTGAAGCCGTTTCTCTGGAAACTTTCAGCGCATCAGTCAAAGGAAAGCGCTATTCTTGCTGAGTGTGGTTGTGTAAGACTGGTGAACAAGGTGGAACGCCTTTGTGTGATGTCAGATGAGAAAGGCATGGAAGCGAATCGGTGTCATGGAGTGGGTCATTGAGAGGTGAGGCTGACTGCTTCCATGGGTTCAGGAAAAGTTCAGCCGCATAACATTAGGCAAATTAGTAAGACTGCAATGGAGAGAGAGAGAGAGATAAATGAGCCATGAGAGAACTAGAGAAGGGCCAAACTAGTTCAGGAGGAGGTGGAACCCTGAAGTTGGTTTAAGAAAGGAAAACTTAGAAGATAGTTAGTGTTTAATTCATAAAATGCAGAATTTGGACATCCTATGCATTGCCCATGCATTCCCTTATCTAAAATCTGTCAGAATTTGAACTAGAACTTGGGTAAAAGTTGTTTTGCTTGCCTGTTTTTTTCTAAAGTTTATTTTATTTTTTGGGATCTACGCTGTATACTTAAATAGCATTCAACAATGATTTTGTCAAAGTCTGAAATTGAATTATTGAATTTTTAAACTCCTGTTACACAATAACTTCTTTTTAAAGAGGTGTTTCTTGCTCAGTAGAACTTTTTTGTGTTGAACGTTGTTTAAAAAATGAAATATACTTTTGTATGCTTAGTGTATTCTTATACATGATTATTTTAAACAGTTGCTTTCTACATGAACTTAAAAACTACATAAACATAAACTGTTTAGATATTGATAGAAATAATTAATTAAATACTATGCCAATTTGATAAATAAAAATAGCAAATGTGCTGTATTATCATTTCATAGTGTATATTGCAAAGTCTTTGCAATTATTGTTGTTATTTTCACATTAAAAAACTATTTAAAAAGAAATTAAATTTTATATTATAAAATTATATATAAATAAAATTTTATTTTATTTATTTATTTATTTATTCTATGCCTGCTATTGCAAAAAAAAAAAAAAAAAAAAAGTTGTTAAATCAACCTTGGCTATTTTATTTGACCGGTTCCTTGTAAGAGAGACTTAATGTGAGCCTTTGTAATTATTCTTGCTATTTTTATAAACTATATACTATTTAAAAGTAAATTAATTCTTTAACAAACGTTTTTTGCTTGAAAAAACACAATCGATTTTCAATAAGCCATAGTTAGTAAAGCATTCTTATTTATTTATTTAAATGCTTTTTTAATGCCTGCTATTTAAAAAGTTAATCAACCTTATTTTATTAGACCTGTTCTTTAAGAAAGAGACGTAATGTGAGTCTTTGTAAATGTTGCAATTTTTCTAATTTTTATAATACTATTTAAAAGCAAATTAACTCTGTAACAAAAGTGTTTTGCTTGAAAAAAAAAACATTTCCACTGAGCCATAGTTATGCTGGTAACCTGTTTTGTTTCATTTATTTATCTATTTTTGTATCTGCTTTTTGCCAAAAAAAAAAATAATAAATAAATACTGTTAAATCAACCATAATTATTTTATTTGATAGAGGCGTGATGTGGGCGGGGCTTTAATGACAGAGACATTAAGGCGGGCCCGATTAAACGCTAAATTGTAGATGTGGGCGTGTTCTAAGCGCAGTCACCCATTCCGTCATCGTCAACGGGCGGAGTTTGCAGACAGCTGCTCGGTCTCGTCAAGATCCTCTCACACTCTCAGCAGCTCCGTGAGCCTGAACACACGAGTTCCGCGCGGATTAACAACACAAGCACACACAAGCTGATTAAACCCGCGTCTGTGCGCTGTTTCCAACCGGGAGGACACGAGACATTTAAAAGGAACCTGTTTAAATATCGCTGCACCATATCACGGAGGTATAAACGAGACTAAATAACCGGAGCTCCGCTAATATAATACTGGACCAAACTCCTCGTTCAACACTGGACATTTAATGGATTTATTGTTCATTCTGTATTGTTTATTTTTATAACTGTTTTGCTAATGTGAGATTTCGAGTAATACAAAACACAATAAGCTATTGTCAAAAATATCTACTTTCTAGACATTACACTTTTGAAACAAGGACATTGTTGATCTTTTATGACAATATAATTATTTTTTTTATTATTTAATTTTTTTGCAAAAAGTATTTCAGAGGACATTGATCGCACCGATCCCCGATCATGCACTCGCGCTTCAGCTGTAGTTTTACTCGCTTCTGTAGTTCCTGATCTCCGCTGGGAATAACAGGGATGTCTGGGATGGATCCATCGCTCTGTTAAATCTCTATGTGAATTCTACAGTCGTGGATCAGCCGTTGTCTTGAGGAATTGTTTCCGATCTGATCATGTATGAGAGTGTGGATGTGAACCCTTTCCTCATGATGGATTACTATAATCAGAGCAGAGGATGTCTGATCCCGGACAAGATGCCCCATCCCTTCAGCTCATCCATCAGACATCAGCACTGGAGCGGATCCAACCACTGTACGTGCACTTCCATTCAGTAAACACCTCGTTTCAATCAGTCTGATCAGCTGCAAATGCATTCTAGTTTGTCTTATGTAATTCAGTGTTTGACAGTCATTCATATGCTGACATGTAAATCCAGCTGGTTGACCCACTTACACACGCGCGCACACACTGCTCCATATAGCAGCATGCAGATCTTCTGTCTGGATTTAGCATGGCTCTCGTTTATTTCTTTCCACCATCAATGCTGGCTTATTAGTTTTACTAATATCTACCCATTCATATAAAGTGCGTGGATCTAAAGGCATTTAATTCCTCAGATCTGGTCTCTTGAGAGCTGTTAATGAGCACTTATGACAGCTTATTAGCGTGCTGGAACAGAGAATATGAATGAAATTCAGAGCAAGGTTATTAGGGGGGCTGTGAGTGTTACAATTGTGTTGTACTTAATGAAAACCTGTTTTTATGGGTCATGTGTGAGAGATAAATGCGATGAAGAGGAAAGTATTTTTTGCACATTTGAACAGATCTTGATCTCCTGTTGCTTAATAGATCCATTGTGGATGGTTGACCCAGAGTGCGCAGGGTCACAGAATCCGCAACCTTTGGCATAGAAACGGGGACGTAAACACTGAAGGAGTCTCAGGAAAGAGCAGACTGCTTAATGTCTTGTGTTATTTTAATCAGCCGCATCAGATTGTCATCTAAAACAGGCAACGCTATTATAAAAAAATGTGAATTAATCACATTAACATGCAATGCTAAAATATGCATAGTAGGTTTGACCTAGTTTCTCTGTTAACAACTTTTTTCAGGCTTGTCCTTGATTCTTTTAGCTATTGTATTTCCCAATAATTATTTTACGATTACTGAACAACCTAAATATGATGCTATAAAAGCAAATAATTGCCTCTAAAAATGAATATTGAAATATAGATTGTTATTATTATTTCGTTTAAATAATATTTAATTACAAAAACAATTGCAATACAACATATGGATATATATGTGCACACACAAACACTTTATAGCATCATATCAGCAAAGATCAGTACATTTCGGTCAAAAGTGCAAGCTTTGTTGGAAGTCTATGGATAAGATATGCTTTATGTCAGCACACTTTGAACAATCAGGAGACCCTCACTCTTGGCTAAAGTGCATTATAGGCTTTCTGAGATATAGAAAGGAATGGCTAGTTTGTGCAATTGCAAATGTGCATCAATTAGCTTAGTGCATTCCACTCTCAATTTTCTGGATATTTAAACATTATGTTATAATGTATACCGTGACCATACTATTGAAGAATATTTGTATAGTTTCGATTTGTCATCAACAGTGACATTTTTTACAACCTCTGTATTAGAACTGTTTTATTCAGATAATCAGGTGTTTAAAAAAAAAAAAAAATCTCTTAATGATCAAACCAACAGTTAATTCAAAACAATACATAATTTTATTCCAAGAACAGTGGGATTAAAAACAGAAATAAATTATGTAGAATTATATGAATTATGTAGAATTTTAATATGTAGAGCTTTGAAAATAATAATAATTAGTTTTGCTATCAAATTCAAAGAAACATGAAGCAACACATTTAATAAATCGTGAAGAATTTTGAAGTAGAAAGAAATAGTGTTTACAGTGTTTTATCTTAAAAATACTCCACAAATATTTATTTACTACTTGTGGGCAAAATGTACTTTTAAAGTAGCTGTTTCTGCATGGCTGATTAATATGATCTTGAATCACAAGCACTCTCAACTATGTTCTCACTGCTAATTATTTAACAACTGATGAAATTGTATCATTTATAGAGTGTGAATTAGGCATGGGACAGTGACCGGTTTACTGCGGTTTACTGCGGTTTGGAGAAGTCAGGGTATTAAAACCGCAAAAAAAAAAACGTTTTGTTATACTGTTTCTAAGGTATATGTAAAGGGTTTCATTTAAGATAGTAGAAATCAATGGTTTATTTTAATTATGTAGCCTGACATGTTTACTGTTCCAAAATATTAAAATTGTGTCCTAAAATGTAATATATTGTGTTAAATGGAGGGAAAAGTTGTTGTTTTTTTACTAAGACATTTAAAAAGAAATTAGTTTACACCAGTAAACACAATACTGTGATACGTTTATCCAAGGTTATCATACCATTAGAAACTTATACCGGCCCATGCCTAGTGTGGATATGAGCAAAAAACTAGATGCTACATTTGCCAGGTTGTAACTGTCCTGTTACCAACCAGTGTTATTTGCATCACCTCCATTTATAATTCCCCTCCTGTGGCTTTACGGGACAGTAAATGCCCATCAGATTCTGAATTAGTAAACTAATGAAATATCTTGCTGTTTTAAAGCTAGTCATCTCAACTTATACCAATCAAACTGATTCATAAAATGTTGAGCGAAACTTTTCATAACTTAAAAAAGTTTTTGAAGCCTGATTAACTTATTACAATAAGTTAAAGCAACATGTAAATATTTGCTGTCATAACTTTTTTTTGTCATATAATTTTTTACAATGTAGGTACTAATTTTTTAGCTTGTATGGTAAGGTAGAATGTGATTTTGCACATAGCCATTAACAATATCTGAGAAAATATATTTCCTAGATTTTGTTTGTAAACATGATTTATTGGAATATTCCATTCCGAGTAAAAAGGGTTAATTCCCCCAAAATGAAAATGATGTTATTAATGAGGGGCGAGGCAGTGGCGCAGTAGGTAGTGCTGTCGCCTCACAGCAAGAAGGTCGCTGGTTCGAAACTCAGCTCAGTTGGCGTTTCTGTGTGGAGTTTGCATGTTCTCCCTCAAGTGGGTTTCCTCCGCGTGCTCCGGTTTCCCCCACAGTCCAAAGACATGTGGTACAGGTGAATTGGGTCGGCTAAATTGTCCGTAGTGTATGATTGTGTGTGTGAATGTGTGTGTAAATGTTTCCAAGAGATGGATTGCGGGTGGAAGGGCATCGGCTGCGTAACAGTAAAAAAAACACTTGCTGGATAAGTTGGTGGTTCATTCCGCTGTGGTGACCCTGGATTAATAAAGGGACTAAGCCGACACGAAAATGAATGAATGAATGTTATTAATGACTCACCCTCGTGTTGTCATTCTTATCCCCTGAGAAGTGTTTGCTTTCTTTTAAACTAACCCTTAAAAATATCCATAATAATATTTACATGTTGATTACGGAGGAATATTTGCAGCTGTGGTTCGTAACATGACTTTAGGAGCGGGACGTTTTACGTTATATTCTACTGGATACAGTAACTCCCTTTTCAAATGAGACGGAGAGATGAGTGTGTTGATGTGTCCGTATGCTTTCAGTCATCAGACTGACGGCGCAGGGTCTTTACGGGGGTCGATCAGGATCAAACGCACTTGATCTTTGATAGTCGGCTTCTCTCAGCGCTGAGGTGGGGTTTCCAGAGAGATTACACGCCTCAGCGTGAAGGAATGCGCTGCCTCTTATTCACATGACAGTCACACACACACACTCAAACTCCCCTTCACACTGCGCCCACAGACTTTTGTACACACTCCTGTTTATATATGCAGTGTTCTTAATAATATCTTCTATTTTTAAATACTATTCATGTATCTTTTCACTCAAGTCAGTGCTTTGTGTTAATTGCGCTGCATATTCTTATTAGTGTGTGTGTGTGTGTGTTATCAGTTGTGTATTGACAATATTTTTGGGAAGTTTTGTCAGATGGGTTTGGAAGGTGATGAAATCATGTATTGATGTGATGTGTGTTCTGGTCATGTTAGGTCAGAGAAAATGGACAAGTTTCATAGGTCTGTCTTTTAATGGGCGTCCTGTTATACACATGAAGCTTTTAGCACTGTTGCAGCAAAATAAATTGCACAGGATATGTGTTGACACTTTATTACTTTATCCACAGGGAAGGAATGATGTGAACTGTTTTGTTACGCAAGCTTGTTGTCTTCTAAAAGCAGCTATAAATGGAGTGTTTGTAGCTGTTTTTTTTTTAAATCAAAAGAACACATCGTGTGCACAGACTCAAATACAATAATGCAGTGGTTTGAATTTTAATAAATGTATATTTCCACCTATGGTGTGAGTAATATCAAAGGGAAAGTTCACCCAAAAATAAAAATTCCGTCATAATTTACATTGTCTTTACTTGTTTTAAAACTAAAGACAGAGGAAGATATTTTTTAGATTTTGGAAGCCTGTAACTATTGACTCATATATATCCCAGCAGGCACACAACATCATTAGACATTAATACAAGGTTAGATTTAGGTAATGACGTCAGGTGACCAAAATTCAATGTCTAGCTAAGGTCTAAAGACAATGTTATTTTGACATCTAATAACGACGTCAAATTACGTTGATTTTAAATTGTGTTGGAAAGTGACCAAAATCCAACATCTGATAAATTCCATAGTGGTAACGTCCACACAACGTCAAGGTGTAACATGATTAGACGTTGATATTTGGTTGATTTTAGGTTGAACATGGGACATTGACATCGGCCTGACGTTGATTATCTGACGTCAACTCGATTTTCATTTCTAAACAAAACCCCATGGAGTACAAGTTCAGTATGACATCATGTTAAAGTCCTGTGCCTGCAGGGATTTGTTTTTCAATGGTTACAGTTTTTCAGCTGTCTTCATAAACTGATATTTTGATTGATTGTAATTAATAACCATTACCAGGGTATCCGCAGGGTCTTAAAAATTCTTAAAATGTCTTAAATCTCAAAAGCTAAATTTTAGGCCTTAAAAAGTTTCAAATCAGCTGAAATGTTGTGCTGTAGGTCCTAAATCTTTTTTTAAAGGTCTTAATTTTCCTTTTTTTAACAATTTTATTATTATTCTAGACTGAAGGAATTGACATCTTTGTTTTGTTCTATTCCTGGTAAGGATTATAGGGTTTGTGAATGGATATATTTGAAAATTAATAAAAAAAAAACAATTCAAAAATTATTATTGAAATAGAAAAAACAAAGTTATTATTATTGTATTATAACATTTATACAATTTTATTTATTTTTTGATATGGCAAGTGAAAATCTTTTTTAACTAGCATATTCTAAAAAAAAATTAGCATTTAACCCTGTATAAGTCTAAAATTTTATTCATAATAGTTCTAAAAATGTCTTAAAGTCTGATAACCTACAGAAACTCTGATTACGTTTGCTAAGTATGCATTCCTGGTGGTTCCTTTAGCTCAGTGGTCTCAAATTCGTGGAACTCAAAATGTGGTTCAGATTTGTGAGAAGAAGCGCTGTCAAGTCTCTGGCAGCAAGAAATAGGCAAAAGATGCCATGTTCAGAAGAACTGTTCATAATCTTCACTCAATGTTCTATTAATGTTCAGGACACTTCATGTTCAGAAGAAATAATTAAAACTGTTAATAATGACATTTGAGGACTTTTTTTTGTGAAATCCCTTATGCGGCCCAGCCTCACCCAGACTTTGCCTCCTGCGGCCCCCAGGTAAATTGAGTTTGAGACCCCTGCTTTAGCTGGTTTAGGCCTGTCATAAAAATATAAATATGACACTAAACCCTTTAGTGGATGGCAAGTCCCTGATTTAGGGAAAGTTGTTTGTAATGAGAATTCTGGCTTCCACACAATCAATTATTGTTGAGACAGCATAAAGAAGTTAAGTTCACTTATTAATTCTTACCAATTTAAGTGGATTGAACATAACTCCCCCCAAACAAAAACAAAACTCAAGAATTAAGTTATTTAAGCTAATTCTTTAAATAAGTAGTTTGAACAAACTGCAAACATCATCTTTTGAAAGTATATGGGTTTTGAAAGCAGGCGTTTAAAATAGTCGCATCACAAAAAAAAGTCAGTCTGAAGCAAGTTTTTTTTTTGTTGTTGTTGAGGGAATTTATGGTGTTCTGAGATTTCTAGTGTTTGAGGTGTTTACTTGCCTATCCAGGTCCCAATAGCAAACTTTAACTTGTAGATAGGGCCGAGGTTGTATTTAAACTAGTGCATTTTTGTTTTACAATACATACGTTTTGTATGGTTGCACCACAGTACTCTTGGCATCTTCAACCAATGAAAACTGAGCTTTTGAAAAGTCCATTTTAGATTCAAAATTAAACATTTCAGTTTAGAGTGGGTTAGAAATTTTACTCCTTTCTTTGGATCTACCGTACTATTGCATATCATTGACTGATTCGGCAAGCGTTTCTCATATTACAATTATGCCACCAGTAGGCTATAAGAATGGCAGATAGATTTGCACATGGGCAGTGTGTGTGAATGGTCACAACGCACATCTAAAATTTGGTAATGTCGACAGAGATCATTTCTCTGAAACGCAATGAAAATGCTAGTATGGACGTGGAGTGTTTTTATTCTAAAATGCTATTTTAAAACAAGAATCCATTAGAATAAATGCAGGCTCAGATTCCTCCATATTTTATGCAACCTATGAATATTTAATCTTGGCCAGTCCTACTATTTTTATTTTTCCAGTATTTTATTGGGTAATGTTGAGTAGTATCGATGATCCATGTAGAGAATCACATTAACAGATCATTATGTGTGTGTGTGTGTGTGTCCCCTGACTTTCTCCAAAATATCCCATAGCAACTGTTCTAAGTCTAAACAGATGCTTTACTTCATAAATCACTGCAATGAAAAGACTGTGTTATGATCCATCACATCCTAATGTTTCAATCCGGTGCTTATGAAACTTGTCTACTTATGTTCTTCTCCTGCTCCCATTCCATCCTTGTACTTCTTCCTTTTTTCTTCATTATCATCATCATATTCTTCTTTGTCTTCTTCTCATTCTTTTCTTCTCTTTCTTCAGCATCATTTATTCATCATCATCTTTTTTATTTTCTCTTTTTTCTTTATGATCTTCTTTGTCATAATCTTCATCATGTTCTTCATCCCCACCTATTTCATCTTAATCTTCTTCATCTTTTTATTTTTCTGCATCTTGTTCTTCATCGTCTTCATCTTTTACTCTTTCTGCATCTTTTTTAACGTCATCTTCTTCATCATCCACTTCATCTTCCTTTTATTTTTTTCCACATCATCTTCATCTTATTCCTTTTCTCCATCATATTCTTCCTCTTCTTCTTTTTCTAAATCAACTTATTGTTCTTCATCTACATCTTCTTCATCAACTTCTTCATCTTCATATTCTTCCTCTTTCAGCATCATATTCTTCTTCATCATCTTGTTCTTTTCCATCATCATCATTTTCTTCTTCTTCTTTATCTGCTACTTTTCTGCATTATCTTCTATTTCTGCATCTTCTTTATCGTCTTCATCAACGTCTTCATTTTTTTACTCTTTCTGCATCTTCTTTAACTTGATTTTCTTCATCAACTATATCTTCCACTTATTCCTTTTCTGCATCATATCTTCTTCATCATATTATTCTTTTTCATCATCATCCTCATCATCTTCATCTGCTCCCTTTTCTGCATCATCTTTTATTTCTGCATCCACTACATGATTTTCATGTTTTTTTCTTCTTCTTCATTTTATCCCTTTTCTGCATCACCATCATCATCATCTTCTTCTTCAACCTCTTCATCTTCATCTTATTCCTTTTTTGCATCATCATCATCTTCTTCTTCTTCTTCAACCTCTTCATCTTATTTATTTTTCTGCATCACCATCATCATCATCTTCTTCTTCTTCAACCTCTTCATCTTCATCTTATTCCTTTTTTGCATCACCATCATCATCTTCTTCTTCTTCAACCTCTTCATCTTCATCTTATTTCTTTTTTGCATCACCATCATCATCTTCTTCTTCTTCAACCTCTTCATCTTCATCTTATTCCTTTTTTGCATCATCATCATCATCTTCTTCTTCAATCTCTTCATCTTACTCCTTTTCCACATCATCTTCATAGTCTTCATCTTTTTCCTTTTCTGCATCGTCATCATCTTCCTCTTCAACCTCTTCATCCTCATTTTATTCCTTTTCTTTATCATCATCATCATCATCATCATCTTCTTCTTCTTTTTCTTTTACCTCTTCATCTTCATCTTATTCCTTTTTTGCATCATCATCATCTTCTTCTTCTTCTTCAACCTCTTCATCTTATTTATTTTTCTGCATCACCATCATCATCATCTTCTTCTTCTTCAACCTCTTCATCTTCATCTTATTTCTTTTTTGCATCACCATCATCATCTTCTTCTTCTTCAACCTCTTCATCTTCATCTTATTCCTTTTTTGCATCATCATCATCTTCTTCTTCTTCAATCTCTTCATCTTACTCCTTTTCCACATCATCTTCATAGTCTTCATCTTTTTCCTTTTCTGCATCGTCATCATCTTCCTCTTCAACCTCTTCATCCTCATTTTATTCCTTTTCTTTATCATCATCATCATCATCATCATCTTCTTCTTCTTTTTCTTTTACCTCTTCATCTTCATCTTATTCCTTTTTTGCATCATCATCATCTTCTTCTTCTTTTTCTTCTTCAACCTCCTCATCTTCATCTTTTTCCTTTTCTGCATCATCATCATCTTCTTCTTCAGCCTCCTCATCTTCATCTAATTCATTTTTTGCATCATCATCATCTTCTTCTTCAACCTCTTCATCTTACTCCTTTTCTGCATCATCTTCTTCTTCTTCAGCCTCCTCATCTTCATCTTATTCCTTTTCTGCATCATCATCATCATCTTCTTCTTCAACCTCTTCATCTTATTCCTTTTCTGCATCATCATCATCTTCTTCTTCTTCAGCCTCCTCATCTTCATCTTATTCCTTTTCTGCATCATCATCATCATCTTCTTCTTCAACCTCTTCATCTTACTCCTTTTCTGCATCATCTTCTTCTTCTTCAGCCTCCTCATCTTCATCTTATTCCTTTTCTGCATCATCATCATCATCTTCTTCTTCAACCTCTTCATCTTATTCCTTTTCTGCATCATCATCATCATCTTCTTCTTCAACCTCTTCATCTTATTCCTTTTCTGCATCATCATCATCATCTTCTTCTTCTTCAGCCTCCTCATCTTCATCCTATTCCTTTTCTGCATCATCATCATCATCTTCTTCTTCAACCTCTTCATCTTATTCCTTTTCTGCATCATCATCATCTTCTTCTTCTTCAACCTCTTCATCTTCATCTTATTCCTTTTCTGCATCATCATCATCATCTTCTTCTTCTTCAACCTCTTCATCTTCATCTTATTCCTTTTCTGCATCATCATCTTCATCTTACTCCTTTTCTGCATCATCATCATCTTCTTTCAACCTTGTCATCTTCATCTTATTCCTTTTTTGCATCAACTTATACATCATATACGTCTTCAACAACTTCTTTTTTTATTATCTTTTATAATCATCTTCACATTCTTCCCCTTTCTGTATCATATTCTTGTTCTTCATCTTCTACTTCTTCTACTTCATTTTCTTCTCCATCACCATCACCATAATCTTCATCCTCTTCTCAGAAGTCATTTGAATTATAACCCCTTTTTATAATTATAAATATATTTTTATTTATTTATTGCATCCTTACTAAATACAAAAATAAGCTGATACACAGAGAAAAACAAACAGGTTTTATGAAAAATTATCAAAGTATTGCATCTTTTCTACAAACTCCAATTAAAAAATATGAGTGTTTTTTTTCCCAGAAATGTAATTCAAGGAAATCCATTGAATCAAACTAAATCATATTCTGTAGTACTCTACTGAACATTGTTTGTGTTCCCTGTGCATGCTCAAATGTTTGTTGAAGGCCAAAAAGACTTGCGTAAGACTTGAATCTTTTTATGGAGGAATGCGCATTAAAACACAGAATTAAAGTAAAACATCCCTGACTACACAAGAAGAAAATGCTTGAGTACAAACACACACAAGTCTGCTTCAGATAATTGAGTTGTGCCTTAGCTTGTCTGAGGACCTGAGCTGTGTTGTATGGATGAGTGTCTGTTGTATGAAACCCATTTATGTGAGTGAGCTTGTGGAAAGACAACACTTGAATGCGAATACTTTCGTCTGAACTTTAATGACATCTATTAACAGACGCTGACACACGATTGGCTGAGTGCTGGATGTATAAATGAGCCACGTGTTTGCCGAGTTACACAAGTGTTCATAGAAACAAGGAGACATCGTGTGTGTGTCTATGTTTGACTTTACTTTTTACTTTGAAAAGATCCTCAAATATTGAGAAACATGTTCATAACCAGCTTGTAAGGCATTTGAAGGTTGCCTAATTGTTTTCTGTGGTGACAAATATACAGTAAAACAGGGTTGTAGGAGGGTCTGGATTAGGTTTAGGTCTGGTTTATTGTTCTGTAGCTATGCATTACAGAATTGATGTGTGCGATGTGGATTGTCTGCATTAATACTTTAATTCCACGATGCTGATTTATACATTTACATTTTATATAGCACTTTTCTGGACCCTTAAAGTGCTTCACACATTTTCTCCTCATCCACCACCAGTTTGCAGCATCAACCTAGATGATGCGACTGCAGCCATATAGCTCCAGACCGCACACCACACACCGGCTGATTGCTGGAGAGAAGACAATTGTGATATGGGGATGGTTAGGAGACTATGATTGACAGAAGCGAGTGGGCAAATTTAAATTCCTGGGACCGCAAAGATGTCTCATCCGAAAGTCAGTGCTCACTGAGCAGTCCCTATCAATATATTGGGGCGTTAGAACCTGTGACATGCGGTGAGGTTTGTGGCTGGTGAGGCACGACTCTTTCAGGGTCATATTAACAAATATATGCTCCCAGTATATTTGCCAACTACCGATTGCGTTTCACAGGCACGTGCACACATAGGGCTCAACAGTGCACATGCCCTTTTTAGTCTTGGATAGAAAGTGCCCTTCCAAAATGATCAAAAGTGCCCCCGCGACGCGGCACACCCTCGGTCCCGCTCTTCAGTAGGCGTGTGATTACACCGCTCTTGAGTGTGCGCGCGACAACACAGCTGATCAGAACGTGCGCAACAGCCCCCTCCCCCCCACACCTGTTTATTTGTTTCCCACAATTTCTGTTTAACAGAGAGCAGATTTTTTCAACACATTTCTAAACATAATAGTTTAAATAACTAATTTCTAATAACTAATTCATTTTATCTTTGCCATGAAGGCAGTAAATAATATTTAATTAGATATTTTTCAAGACTTCTATACAGCTTAAAGTGGTATTTAAAGGTTCATTCATTCATTGATTTTCTTGTCGGCTTAGTCCCTTTATTAATCTGGGGTCGCCACAGCGGAATGAACCACCAACTTATCCAGCAAGTTTTACACAGCGGAAGCCCTTCCAGCCGCAACCCATCTCTGGGAAAGTATTTAAAGGTTTAACTAGGTTAATTAGGTTAATTAGGCAGGTTAGGGTAATTAGATAATTTATTGCATAATGATTGTTTGTTCTGAAGACTCTCGAAAAAAATTAGCTTAAAGGGGCAAATAATTTTGTCTTTAAAATGTTGTTTAAAAATTTAAAAACTGCTTTTATTCTAGCCGAAATAAACCAAATAAGACTTTCTCCAGAAAAAAAAAAAATTATCAAACATACTGTGAACATTTTCTTGCTCTGTTAAACATCATTTGAGAAATATATAAAAAAAAAAATTTTTAAAAATTTAAAAAAATTTAAAAAAAAGGAGGGGGGGCCGCTAATAATTCTGACTTCATCTGTACACAAAGGATTTGCACATTGGTCTTACCTTTACTTTAAATTATGTCTTGAAAGACTTAAATTACTTTAAAATGGTCGATTTATCTTCTGTCCCGTCCTTTAAAGCAAACCCTTTAGCTCCCACACTGGTCATCCATTATTTATTCATGTTTTTATTAAAAGTCAAGATATTAACATTACATCCAGAATTTTCCGTTAACATAAGAAAGAGGATAACATAAGAATAACATTACGTTGCAGAATGAATCCACTTTATATTTAATATTTTTTCATATTAAGACTTGGTTTAAAACAAAAAATTAACAATTTGGCATTTGTAATATTTTATTAACAACATTAATATAATTAAATCAACATTACAAAAATGTAAAAACAAAGTGTTTTGTGAGTCAGCTGTCCTTTAAAGGTCCCGTGAAGTGTTTTTGAACCAAAACGCGTAGAGAGTGTGGGACATAGTGTAGCCCCTGCCCCTTTTTGTAAACTGCCAATAGCAATTTGTTTTATCACCGCTGTTTGTTTTATCATCTCTAACGATTACTATGAGAAAGGCAAAGATGATCTGCACTCAAATACGATTAGGATTTATTTCAGCAAAATAAAATAGATTTTTTAACATATTCAATAAAAAATATTCAAACATAAAATTTAAAAAAAATTCTATATATTTTGGACAGAGTTCAGTGTAAAATGTAAGACATTATTTATCACGATAGACAGGCCTATAGTAATTTTTTTAGAGTGTATGAACATGAATGGCAGCTGATGTTTTTGGTCCAACAGCTGCAAAACTACATGATAAACGTTGCAAGTTTGCGTCAGGATGATTACACATGGGGAGAACCCGGATATTCACCTACTTAGTGAAAATAAAACATGTAGTAGTAATGGGTACTTTTTACTTACAGTAAGTACATATATCAGGTCGTACTTCTTTACTTTTACTTGAGTGCAAAAGTGTAATCAGTACTTCAACTTTTACCAGTCATTTTAAACATGAAGATCTGTACTTCTACTTGAGTAAAGGATGTGTGTACTTTTGCCATCTCTGGTCAAAAACTGGAAAGCAGTTTAATTGGTTATGATTTGATGAGAAACTGAAGTAACAGGTAACGTGAATAAAACCGTTGATCCATTTAGGCGGAAGTGACAAACTACAAGCTTTATATGTTTGTATCAGTTTTATATCTTCTTAACTAAAAATTTGTCACTTTTTTTGGAGCACACTAGCTTATAGATATCTTAAAAACAAACAATACTGATACTAACATCTACAATTTGTATTTCTTATGACATTTAAATGCACCACAAAAAAAAAAAAAACAGCAAATTGTGTAATTTTATGTCATGACTTTTTCCTCAACATTCCACTCTTCTAATTCCGAAGCTTTTGGCCACTTTAGACTTCTCTTATTTTAGTTCTGCTGCTTGTACTTTTTTGTTCAAGTCATGATGAAAATTTGTCATGTAATTGACAGCTTGATGTTTATATGAATGATTCAGCTTTTTTTGTTCAGTATGAGATGATGTAGGTTCAAAATGAAAGCTGGTCTCTCCAGTTTTACCGCCAGTGTTGTCATAAACTGAAATGAACTACAAACTATAAGTGGGTTGGACTGTTTTACACAGTATACATAAACTTACCAAGTGAATTCCAAATATCTAGTGTAGACTTGATACATCAATGAAATCAAATTATACAAGGAATTATGGTTAAATTTCTTCACACTTAAGATGATATGTATTTGTGAACTTGTAAATGAATGTGTGTTTCAGAAATAAGTCTGACTGTCACCTTTAATCATCTCTGGAATGTTCCCAATTTGCTTGTGTTTGTTTTTATTTTGGAAGTCGAAGAATCTTATTTCTCAGTGTTACATTCTTGAGATCTGTGTTGACATATGGGCAAGCTTTATGCCACATGATTTTCACATGTTGTGTTTGTATTGTTGGTCCTGTGGATAAAACAGAATCTGTGGAAACTTTGGAATTTTTAAAGTAAATGTTTAAAAAATATTTTGAGGTATAGATTTAAGGAGATGTACCTTGATTGTGCTACTAAAATGGCCTGTTTTTTTTTTTAGATTTTTAATGTTTTTATTTTTAATTAATTTACTTCTAGTTGATCATTTGGACAAGAGGCAGGACGTAGACTCATCTGTTGAATTGCTTTCCAATCATCATAAATATTGCAGAAGGAACCTGCATGGACCCAAGATAATCAGGGAAATCAGTCAAGTTTAGTGAAGAAAAAATCATGGTTTGGGAATACATTCAGTATGGGGGGCGTGCAAGAGATCTGTAGAGTGGATGGCAACATCAACAGCCTAAGTAATCAAGACATTTGTGCTGCCCATTACATTACAAACCACAGGAGAGGGCAAATTCTTCAGCAGGATAACACTTCTCATATTTCAGCCTCCACATCTAAGTAGGTCAAGGGCTTCAGGATTGGCCAGCCCAGTCACCAGAATGAACATTATTGAACATGTCTTGGGGTAAGATGGAGGAGGTGTTGAAGATGAATCCAAAGGATCTTGATGAACTCTGAGGGTCCTGCAAGAACGCTTTCTGTGCCATTTCAGATGACTTTAAAGTTATTTGAGTCATTGCAGAGATGTTTGGATGCAGTCGTCCAAGCTCATGGGAGTCATAAACAATATTAATTCTGTTTTAACTGTACCATGACTTTATATTCTATACTGTACATTATTTCTGTTAAGTGACCAGACTTTTATCTAAGGAAAGTCAGACCTTACTGTCCTAATTAAATAATAAAATTATTCCTAAATGTTGTTCCTAAAACTTGGATAGCCGACAAGACTTTTGTCAGGTATTCTACATGAAACGAATAAGAATGAGATTAATGTAATAATGGCAATTAATTATTAATCTATTATGTAATTTATTGAACTGCGTCAATTTTGCCTTTGAATATTAGGTAAACTAATCTCATAGAATTTAAGCAATTGGACGTGGCTTTTTAAAAGATGATTGGTATATATATATATATATATATATATATATATATATATATATATATATATATATATATATATATATAAATATATATATATATATATATATATATATATATATATATATATATATATATATATATATATATATATATATATATATATATATATATATACCATTCATATGTTTAAACGGATTAAATCTAATAGTGTTCGACTTTAGGGAATCTGACAACTTTTTTTTAAACTTAAAAAATAAACAAAATCAAAAGGTTACAATCAGTTAATGATAATCATTATTCATTTTTAAATGATTGTATTGAAACATATTTGAATGTTTTTAATTAAGAAGAACTCGCAACCAAATAACAGCAAAAATATTACCCAATATGTTGCTTAAGCATACCAGTAAAATTGACTATGCCTTTCAGGTCAGAATGTTGATGTTCAATTCGCATACGAGAACCCTGTGCATCATAAAATGGGGTTCTGACCAAGCATAAATATGTGATTGAGAATGTGTTGACCCTCCATATACCAGCAGGATTTCAAGCTGTTCATAACAGTGGTTCTAGTTGCTGAATTAGTTTTTATGTAGGCTGTTTGATTAATATTGACAATTTGAAATTGCGGTGTTCTGTTTAAAGTATAAGAGCAGGAGAAGCAATCATCTTGCGTCTCACTACGGAACAGTACATCAGGGGTCACCCATTGACTTTATGAAATGTAATAGGTAGGTGGGTTTGGTTACAGGGTCAGTTTACCCAGTGCTGCGGGTTGTCAGTGCTGTTGCTAAGATGAGAAGAGCCTGGCTTCTAGCAGTTTTTCCCCCTTATTTTCGGTTTTAAATTGTGATTCTGTCATTTTAAAAGATGATTTATATATCAAATAAACAGAAAAACTTTTTTTGGGCTTTAATGCAGTACACTGTAAAAATATCTGTTTATTAACAGGTTCCAGTTTTCATTTTTTATGGATTTTCTCGTTTATTTATGGTTATGGATTGTGTTATGGAAGCGTCATTTCTGCTTTGTTAACATTTCACATTGAAAATTCAACTGTGGAGTTTAACAAAGTGGCTTTTATTGACATTTTAGTAATCTGAATCTGTTTATTTTAAAATAAATAATGTAGTCTTTAAAATAACGCACATATTTTGTATAGTAATTGACCACACCAGTCCAGACTATATCACTTCAAATTGCTGCACAATATATCATTTCAGTATCAATATCGCAATTTGCATGTCCGCAAAAGTCACATTGCAGGATCTGCAACGTTGAGTTATGATTATAGTTGACCTGGAGAAATTGAGAATTGAGAAATGAGAATTGTGTTGGAGAGTTTAACCATAACAGTTTTAAGGCTTGATAGCGCTTAAAGTATTCAGGCACAAGAAATTTTACCGTTTGTAACTTAATAAAGAATAATTTTTATTGAATTATTTATACACTGAAGACAGTTGCAGTGTTATTTTACATTGTATTATTCAAAATCTGAACCTGAATACTATTTGATTGCCCTGAAATTCCTAAGGCACAGTTTATTTCACTTTATTCTTTGCCTTCAATTAGTTTTTTTTTTTTTTGACATTTTGATGAAAGATTCACTTCTTTACAGAATCATTGCACTCAATTTAAATAAAAACTTCTTACTAAATAGCAGTTTTCAAGTCGTCTGGGTAAATTGTTTATATATCGCAAAATTTATTGCAGAAAAACAAATTAGTACCAAACAGCCCTACTTCAAATATTTAAAAATGTGAATAAAAGTAACTTTCTTAGCATCAAAGTTGTTGGAGAAAATCAAGGTCCCATAATGCAATTCCAAATATGAATATAAAAAAAATAATAATAATAATTAAAATGCTACTTTTGTTCCAAAAATGTTCATTTTAAGAATAAAACATATTAGACTGACATATTTTGGACTTGGAAAAAGTAAATAAAAACAAAAGAAAGAAAAAACAAACTATCCCTAAACTATCAAATTAAAGTGAACATGGAAGGTAATAAAATTAACAAGGAATTAAAAATATTATCATGTCTCCATTCTGAATTAGTGACTATACCTAACTGCCTAATGTTAATCAAAGAACTATCTAATTAATAGCAATTCCTAACAGAGCGATGCTGAGAAAGCCATGCAGTTGCGCATCTGTTTCTGCATAATAAATAAGATTAGTTTGTGTTGAATGGCTGATCTGCTTATCTATATTCATACATTTTATAAGTGATTGTATCATAGTTTTTTTTTCTCACAAATGCTCATTGACTGACATGAGTGTGTTGTGACTAGGCATGGGATGATAATTGGTTTTAAGGTTTACAGCGGTTTGGAAAAGTCAAGGTTTTAAAACCACAAAGATTTTCTGTTATACCGTTCCTACGATATATGTATTTTTTTGTTTTGTTTGTTTGTTTGTGTGTTAAGACTATTTAATTCAGTTTATTAGGGGAAAATGATCTCCAGAAGAAAATTGTGTTTTTGAATCTAATAAAGACAGCAGAAGTCTAAATGATTTATTTAATTATTTAGGTATTTTTCCACATTGAACCATTTTTAGGGTGGAAAAGTAATTTTTTTCACAGTGTAAAAAGTTGTTTTTCATCCAGACATTTAAAAAGAACATATTTTAGAGCAGTAATCACAATACCATGATACCGTTAAACCGTGATATATTTGTCCAAGGTTAATCATACTGTCGCAATCTTTTACCGGCCCATGCCTATTGTGAGTGACACAAGTGCTCTTGAGTGTGTTGATCATATAGTCGTAAACTCCATGTGCTGCTGCTGTTGAGGATATGCCGACCCTCGGCTTTTATGAGTGGATCTCTGTGTTTAGGTCTTCAAAGTCCCTCAGAATCTCTCAGGAAATTGATGTCTGAAGAGGGAACGAGATCGTCTGATCCTCTGCAAATCTTCGCGAGCGCACACACATATACATGAAAAATATTAGCCCTACAAACCCATGACCTCTGAAATAGTCTGCATATGTGCATTCATTCTCCCCCTGGGACAGGTGCATGATGGGAAATAAAGTTCAGATGTGAACTGCAAAGCAGAGCGAAAAAGCTCACTCTTATTTTGCTTTAATAATTGAGGACAAGAAAGACTTTTTGTTTTTATTCAACCTTTTTTTCTTGCCACATGGCCTACAAGATCATATATCTCAGAACAGCACTCTTTTAATGATAATTATTCAAATTTATTGATGATTATTAGACCTTGATGTGTTAAGACAACTTAAATTTTGATTTTCCAATGCTAAATTATTAATCAGTGTCACCAAGCACTATAAAATACCTTGAAAAACATTTGGGACTTATCCAGATATTGCTACTATTGTTTATTTCCTTCATGTTAGATAATGTGCCGATAGCTTATTGTAACTGATGTCTTCTTCAGTAATGTATATGAGGAGATGATGTGCACAAGGGCGCTCTCTAGGGTCAAGTATGAATGACACAGAAATAACATTTAAACATATATTTGAGGTTTTAAACTTAACCTAATGTCCTGCTAAGTTCATTATAGGGATGCAACGATAATGGGTGGCACCGCGCAAACTGTTCACTCGAGTCTCTAAAACTTGTGTGCACTTCACCAGCTAAATTCATGTTGCATGCACCCAAAGCAAACCTCCACAAACACAGCGATGATGTCACTTTCACCATGCACACTCAAACAAACTAGAGCAGGGGTTCCTAAACTTTTCAGTCCCCAACCCCAATATAACAATGCCAGTGACTTGTGACCCCCAAAATCTTCTGAGGTGATTATAAATACAGAAACCTTGCGTGCAATGGCGCACACACACTAATAGACCCAAGTCTGTTCTTCATTTAATTTTTTTAATGTATATCAGTGCTGTAAATGTGCCAGAAAGTTTAACCTGGTGTTATAAAAATCAATCTGCTGCATCTGACGCTATTGCTGTGTCTTTTATATAATGTAATTACCCCAGGGGTCACAATCCAATAGAACTAGTAACTATAAGCTACCATAGGAACTATATACAGTAGTAAATAGTAACTATAAATGAGTTTTTTTTTTCTTTTCAGTAGGTTATGGATAAAATATGGTAATTCTTATGGTTTAATAAAAATAAATAGATTTTTGGAAATCACCAGGCGACCCCCCCCCCCCTCCATTCATTGTCCCACAACCCCTCCTCCACTGTGAGAACCACTGAAGTAGAGGACACGTCGAGTACAAACCAGGCTTAACAGATTTAATTTGTTCCTTTTTTTTAAGAGTTGTGTTAGTAGTTAGTAAGAAAAAAACAACAAAAACACAGTAATCAGTGTAGGCTTTATTTATTTTTTATCTGATTATTCATTTCAGAAAAAGAAATATTTATATTTTAGGAACCTATAAAATTATTTGATTTCTATTCCAGTGGAAATGATTGAACAAGAAACCAGATCTGCGATAGAAACAGTATAGACTTTCATATGAACCCAACATTGTGATCAACATTTAAGGACAGGAAGCTTTTATTTTAAATTATTTTGTTTGCCTTCATTCGTGTTCTTTCAGCTAATAATAGATAATAGCATTGTTTTTCAGTGCACATCCGGGCCTCGTGTGCTAGTAGATTTTGTCTAGTACTGTATATTTCTTAAAAAAAAAAAACACTTGAAGATGTTTAAATAATGATGCTGGCCATTTCTACTGCACTATTAATGTTAAAGCTGTCCACTCTAGTAATAATTGATGCTCCCCGTCCATATGCTTTCAGATCCATACGCTGTACCTCAGACCTCAACAGTATTTGTTGAGATGCTCGAACAGCACACAGAACCATCTCTGTTTTTGAGAATTAATAGGAAGTAATTGAAGGCAGTAATGGCTTTGCAAGGGCTGGTTTGAGTGCTTTTTGCTTTGGAAACATAATTGGCCTACTTTCTTCTGCAGTGACGTCAAAATCAAAAAACGGCAGCAAATCATACAACTGGAATAATCTAGTTCATGTCAGAGCTGTGGGTCTCTGTGTTGCTTCTTTCTAATCAAAAGTAATACTTCTTTTTTTCTCATTTATATGTAGTGTAAATATGTAGTTTAATAAAGTGTATGTAGTTTACAATATGTAGTTTAGTAAAGTGGATAATGGAAAAAAAAACTGTGGATTTTTAAAAACTTTTTTTTAAGAACAGTAGGCTGTCTTTTGCCATGTAGTTTTGTGTTGTTTTGCTGTTTTTTGGACTGTTACAGGCTTTTATTTGACAGCTGATATCTAAAGCTTCTGAAATTTACTGTTTCAGCAAAATAATTAGACCTCCTGTAAAGATTTTTAAATATATATATATATTTTTTACAGCACTTCCCTCTGGAGAAAGTCTTTTTTGCATTTTTATCTATTTGTATCCCTTTTTTATCCTATTTTTAATTTATTTTTGTTTTATGTATGATTTTAAAACAATTTAAAACTGTTAAAGCTGATATTATTAACCCCCTTATCAAAGTTTTTGCTTTTGAATTGTCTACAGAACAAACCACTATCCAAGGAAGTGCCTATATTTAAAGAGCCCCTTTTATGGGTTTTTGAAAATGGGCTTTCATGTAGTGTGTGACACAGCTCTAAAAGTGCACCATGTTTAAAACATGGTGATTCATTCATTCATCATCATTCATTCAGCGGAGGCACAGGGGATCACGGTACTGATCATAACATGACGAAGGTGACTATCACTGACAGATGGAGATTCTGCTGCGGGGAATGAAGGGTTAAAGTTTGTTTTCACAACAATACCACAGTACAGCCAACCTAGTGCAGTGTTTCTTCCTGTCATTTTTCAGATTTTTGATACAGTAACCTACACTGCAACGCGGGATTTGCCGACCATTTGCTATTGAAGAAGCATCAGAGACTATGGTACTTTGTCAGACTTTGACAGGGGCTTTGTCAGTAACTTTTACAGTTTAATTTTCAAAATAGTTCAACCTGTGCCACTGTGTGGAATAATACTGAATGTGTGTTGTTGTGGTTATTACTTAGGGTTAGGGTTAAGAGTAGAGCAATATACTGGTCTGTATTTAATCCATTCCTGCATTGGGCTCTTATAAGCCGTGTTGGGCTTTTCTCTCTCTCTCGTGCTGAACACAGTCGACCAATCGCAAGAGACTGGGTTATCGGCCCAATCAGCGCAGATCAGCTTCGTGCTAAGGAGGGTTTTGAGAACAAATGAATTGCTGAACGATTCATACGTGAGTGGTTGAGATAATTAGGTCAAAAATAAATGCATATTTTAAGACAATGAAAGTGTTTTTTGACCTTGCACGCATATCAGCATGCTGTTGGAAACCCAAAAAAATCTAAATATGACATTTTTTAATGCAAAATAGGGGCTCTTTAACCTAAATCACCTAGTTTAACCTAGTTAAGCCTTTAAATTTCACTTTAAACTGCATACTAGTATCTTGCAAAATAACTAATAAAATATTATTCACTGTTATCATGTCCAAGACAAAATAATTTAGTTACCTGTAATTAGTTATAAAAAATAGTATGATTTTTTTTTTATATCATAAAAAAATGTGTTTAAAGTTTTCTCTCCATTAAACATCACTTGGGAAATATTTGTAAAAGAATAACAATTTCACCAGAAGCCTAATTATAACTGTTTTGGTAATATTGATTTAATTTTTTGAAACTTGAAATGAACTTGAAACTTGTTTTCCTGGGGAATGTTTAGCTTTATGAGATCAATTTGTTACTAACGTTATTAAATGTCTACTTTGGACAAAGCATCTGCTGAATGACTAAATGTCAATATATAGTTAACAATGAGACACATAAGCTCTTACCAATAACATGAAATAAACCTTAAATATGAAACTCTGAAAACTGGATTTAGTTTCTTAAGCGAGTCACTGATTTGGGTAACACTTTACAATAAGGTTCATTAGTTAATGCATTTACTAACATGAACTAATCGTGAACAACACATATACACCATTTATTAATCATAATTGAACATTTTACAATGCATTATTAACATCCAAGTCCATGGTTGTTAACATTAGTTAATGCACCATGAGTTAACATGAACTAACAATTAACTGCTGTATTTTCATCAACTAATGTTAACTAACATGAACAAATACAGTAGTAAATATATTGTTCATTGTTTGTTAATGTTAGTACATGCATTTAATTAACTAATGAACCTTATTGTAAAGTGTGACCCTAATTTGATTCAATCAATCTGTTCAAATGGCTGATTTGTTTGTGAATATTATGAATATGTGTAGAATTAATTAAAATTAGATGTACTACATTTACCGTGCTACTTTGTAAAAATGACGACAGCATACAGTCTAAAAATATCAAATTTGAAATAATGCATAAATCATATTAACAATAATATTACATTGTGGTTTATTGCATTTGGGAGAATTCTACCAAGCTACAAATTTGCAAAGTGAATTCTTGATAATGTACATGCAGAAATACATACTTAAAGGTGCAACAGGAGAATATGATGGTTAATGGTAAAGCCACGGTCACACCTCTCTCTTCACCCCATAGACTTCCATTCATGTGCATGCGAATGTGACAGACCAAAGAAATAAGCTTGTGCAATATGTTTTGCAGTTTGCAGCGTTGCAAAGATCAAGCTTGGTGAACTCTGACCTGTGAAATTGCTTCGCGCAAGACTAATCGAAGACCAAACTTGACCTCAGTGTACACAAATTTTAAATATTGGACCAATTTTTCTAATCATCTCATTTAATACCGCCTGTTTTTGCAGCACCGTACAACAGAATTTCAAATGCTAACTATTGTGACTGCGGGATGAGGCGTAGGGCTAAAAACATGTTTGTCCAATCAAAATATTGGGGTTGAACATTGCGATAGGCAGTCCAAACTGTCTGTCGTGTCAACATTAATAGATTCATATACGTTCACCCTGTTTGTGCAGATAGATTTGCCATCAGGGCGTGTACATGCATTTAGGCTGATAATGACAGGCATTGACGGCAGGAAAATATAAAGGTAAATCAGTCACAGTCAACTCAACTGCTTGCAAATCTGAATTAGAATAAATCATTTTCAGAATAAATGTATTTTTAAGTTGAAATTTAATCTTACAGCTCTGATGCGAAAAGTTGATTATCTCGAATTGCCACACAAAGACTCAAATACTCAAAATACCTGTGTTTTGAATTCGAAGTTGCTGATTAATTGTTGTGAATTTGTCAAATGTCTTTCACATAAACGAAATGACAGACACCAGGCCCGTAGCCAGCCTATTAAAATGGCTGTTCTTATTCTTTTCTCAAAAAGTAGACCTCTTTGCAGTTATTCGAGGTTCAAATTCAGAATTTAAGTAACATTTTAAGCACTAATTTGTGCTGGGTTAGCTCGTCGGATGGTTATCATTATTAAAAGTTATTACAGTTTTATGTATAATGTATTGTGATTAGAATTTTAGAAACACGAAAAAGTACTTTTTTTGTTGTTGTAAAAAAAAGTTTTATTGAAGACAGTTTCAAAAAGTAAATAATTATGTTTACATATTTTGTCATTATATAACATAGGTAAAGCAAATGAGAGAGAGAAAAAAAGTCAAATTGTTCAAGTTTTCTTTTTAAAACGTATCTAATTCACTCCAAATGTAACATCGAGGCAATTTCTTTTAACATAGAGGCCACAGTTTACAAGCAGGGGATTCATTTTTTTTTTCTCCCCAAAACATTAGCAGTAGCTTTTTGGCAGTAGTTAAGCACTATGAGAGCATTTTATGTTTTTTATTTTACAACAAATGCGTTTGTTCCAAAAATCCTAGAATTAAAAGCATTGGATCCGATTGTAATTACAACTTCAACACCTTGGAAAGCACTTTAAAAATTCCATTCCAATAATTTTGTATCTTAGAACAAAAAAATAGAACTGTGAGATAGATCCGCATCTGATGAATTACATTTGTCGCGAAGAGGTAAAATATTTTGTAAGATTCTATGTAATTTTTTCTTTGAATAATGTAACCTATGAATTATTTTAATTGAATATAACAACGTCTAGAATTATCTATAATGTCTAGAGTGTTTATTATATCCTCTGAAATTTCCACTTCCAATTCCTTATCCCACTTTTCCTTAAAACATTTTGTGGAGGGGTAAAAAAAATACTTATTTTTAAAATGCAAATTTATTATCATCCATCATAAAAATCAAACAAACAACAATAAAATTGGGAATCTGTTAAAACTTGTTTTAAATTAAAAAACTGTAAGCTATAGGCAAATAACCAACTGGCCAGCTCAATTCCTCAGTCAGAATGTGTCCATTTAAAAAAATAAAAGCCTTCTTTTATTGGTTATTTCAGTTGTTTTTTTTTTCATAAAGCCTTCTTCTATTGGTTATTTTCACAAATTATGATGGCATACTGTCAAAAATGGGAAGACAAGCTCATATAGGAGGCAAATTCTGGCCTTTGTCAGAAGGGGGGGTGGGTCTTTCGAACCACCTGAACCCCCTCTGGCTACAGCCCTGGACATAATGGTGTGCATGGCACATTTATCTTAGCGTTTTGTTTTAGTTTCGCTGTACAACCACAAGTCACACACACAAACTCTCAGATCTGCCAGTACAAATTCTAATCATAGCGCTTTGACTTTTTCTACTCCTTTTGTGATATTGTAAAACTTACTTGCACTAGCATAGGTAGATGTAAACCAAGGGGTTAAGCCGTTTTTATTGGCAACAACAGCCAGGGATGCATGTTTTCAATACTATCGAGTTAAAGTTTGCATTTTTCCAGAGCACCTACTGCATCTTTAATTCATATTTAGTACATTTAGCTGCCTCATCATTGAAATAACAATTAATATGTTATATTATACATGGGTGGAACAGTGGCTCAGTGGTTAGCACTGTCGCCTCACAGCAAGAAGGTCGCTGGTTTCAGTCCCAGTTGGGCTAGTTGGCATTTCTGTGTGGAGTTTGCATGTTCTCCCTATGTTAGTGTAGGTTTTTTTCCGGGTGCTCTGGTTTTCCCCACTGTCCTAAGACATGCAGTATAGGTGAATGTGTGTGAATAAAAGTGTATGGATGGTTCTGGTGAAGGGCATCTGCTGCGTAAAACATATGCTGAATAAGTTGACGGTTCATTCCGCTGTGGTGACCCCAGATTAATAAAGGGACTAAACCGAAAAGAAAATTAATGAATTAATAAATAAATTATTGAAATTGGCTGTTGTGCATGTGTTTGAATAAGAGTTTATGGATGTTTCTCAGAACTGGGTTGCAGCTGGAAGGGCATTTACTGTGTAAAACATTTGATGAGTTGGTGGTTCATTCTGCTGTGGGGAACCCTGATCTATAAGGAAACTAAGGCAAAGAAAAATGAATGAGTGAATTATACATACATTTAGTAACAATTCATAAAGCACTTTGGCAAGAGTACGATTTGAGAATAGGAGTGATCTGGTACTTGACATAATCATTGGTAATGTTCATGAAATGTATGACAGCCATTAATTAAATACTAATCATTTGATTTGAAATCATTGTCTAATAATTGAAATGGATAGAGGCTGCTGAATTCAGGTGTATGTGTGTGTGAGAGAAAGAGTTTGTGCTATATAAACAGGAGGTGTGTGTAGGCAGGGAGTCTCCTAATCTCCTCTGCTCAGCATGAACACATGCCCTAACCATACAGAGAAATAACTATGATATTACAGCCAGAGATTGATGATGAACTCAAATTTTTATAGATTTGCTTAAAATGACTTAACTTGAAAACGTCTTAAGCAGAATAGATTTTACAATAGAATAAAGCTTTACAACTGAGATTAATAAGAAATCCTGTTTAGTTGTTTGTATTTTATGGAGCATGACTATAATGAGAATAAAATATATATAGTTGTAAACAAAAATATGCACCTACATATTTTTTTTATTTTATTTTAACTTTAATGGAACATATTACCATGTACCAGCTATGCCATGCAGGATGAATCGGAGTTCAATTTGAAGTGTTATAATGAGACTGGCAACTTTAACTGATTTATATACAAACAAATCACAAAAAAAAAAAACTTCAAATTCAGCATTCTTATTGCATTTATTGAATCTTATGATAAAATTGCATGAATTTGAATGCCAAAACATTGTTTAAAAAGCTAATTGCAATACTTTGATTAATAATAACGTGGTATTAATAACGTGTAAAATTGTTATCATATGACAGACAAATCTGAAAAGATTTTACATTTTAAGACCTGCTTTTAAAAGTTTGTATTGAAACCCATGTTAGGTAAGGTACCATGTTAATAATCGGACAAAAGCGTAATATGTGTTCCATTTTCAGTTCTGATTGTTTCAGAATTGTTTAAATGTCACTATTACAATGAAGATGTGTCAATTTGATAACCATATCTTTTAATTTACTCATTAAGTTCTCTAAATAGTATGGTAAAACTACACTCACTTGCCATTTTATTAGGTACACCTGTCCAACTGTTCGTTAAAGCAAATTTCTAATCAGTCAAACATATGGCAGCAACGAAATGCATTTAGGCATGTAGACGTGGTCAAGACGATCTGCTGCAGTTTAAATCGAGCAACAGAATGGGGAAGAAAGGTGATTTTAAATTACTTTGATTGTGGCATGGTTGTTGATCCCAGACGGGCTGGTCTGATTATTTCCAAAACTGCTGATCTACTGGGATTTTCACGCACAACCATCTCTAGGGTTTACAGAGAAAGGTCTGAAAAAGAGTGAGCGGTAGTTCTGTGGCGCAAATGTCTTGTTGATGCCATAGGTCAGAGGAGAATGGCCAGACTGGTTCGAGCTGATAGAAAGGCAACAGTAACTCAAATAACCCCTTGTTACAGCTGAGGTATGCAGAAGAGCATCTCTGAATGCACAGCACATCCAACCTTGAAACGGATGGGCTACAACAGCAGAAGACCACACCGGGTGCCACTCCTGTCAACTAAGAACAGGAAACTGAGGCTACAATTCCCACAGGCTCACCAAAATTTGACAATAGAAGATTAGAAAAACGTTGCCTGGTCTAATGGGTCTCGATTTCTGCTGTGACATTCGGATGGTAGGGACAGAATTTGCCGTCAACAACATGAAAGCATGGTTCCGTCCTGTCTTGTATCAACGGTTCAGGTTGGTGGTGGTGGTGGTGGTAGTGTAATGGTGTGAGGGATAATTCCTTGGCACACTTTGGGCCCATCAGTACCAATTGAGCATTGTGTCAACACCACAGCCTACCTGAGAGTTGTTGCTGACCATGTCCATCCCTTTATGACTACAGTGTACTCATCTTCTGATAGCTACTTCCAGCAGGATAACACAGCATGTCATAAAGTGGGAATCATCTCAGACTGGTTTCTCGATATGACAGTTAGGATATTAAGACAGAACATTAAGGCAGTTCTGAAGGCAAAAACGAGGTCCTACCTGGTACTAGTACGTGGCTGGTGAGTGTATAATGTTGATGATGTTTAACCAGCAGCATTTTTAAGAATCTGTAGCCATAGATATCTATTGTAATGTCTATAGGTGTAACCCACATGCTTACTTGGATGGTTGGGTTTAGATAGGTGTAGATGTTAACAACACACACTGTAATTCGTAATTTAAAGGGCCATGAAACCCCCTCGTTTCAGCAGGGTGTTTTCACACCTCTTCTTTGGAAAAAGTCAGAAAAGTGGGCGTGTCCAGCTCTGTTTAGGGGGGAGTGTCGGAGGAACTAAAGTGGGAGGGTGTGGGAGTGTCGATTTGGGCACGCGCGAGTCAAAATACACACACACACACACACACATACATACAGGAGAATGTGATGGTGTTTAACCTACATGGACATCTGTAGTTGAATTATTAGCCAAATTATTAAATGGTGGACTTTAACTGCAGTTTGGCTCTTTCATTCAGGGAATTCATTCATGCCCCTCGCGACACACGAGATATTTGATTCGAGGATCTGCTCTAAGCGTGTATTTTTCATGCAATGTTTGATACCGCACGGCGAATGAGAGAAAAAAACCCTCTGCATTTCCCAGAAACTTAGATGCACACGACAGGTAGCGTCAGAAAGCCGCGCGTGTTATTCCGGTCACTAAATGCGGTAAAAACCCTACACGAGGTTAAAGTTTGGTTGTGGTGCTAACGTGTTTACACTCTGTGCAATAGTTTGTTAGATACGAACAAACTGAATAAACAAAGAGCACTGGTCGCTCACTTACCAAATCTGTAGAGACAGGACAATCACCAGCAACTAGAGCCGCGTCTTTATGAAGAGAATACTACAAACGATTCCAGATCCCAGCGTTTGCAGATGAGAACAGCTCTCAGGTAAACAATAATCCTCCTTAGACACGTAATTCTTGTCGCGCGTCGCGTACACTGTAATCCACACGTGAGTCTGAGCTCTCACAGAGAGAAAATGAAAACGAAACTTAACTGCAGCAAACTATAAAAGCAACACTTCACGCTTGTTTTGCCAACACAACGTGGCGTCTCTGTCCTGAAAACACGGTGATAGTAATGAATATTAATGAAGTTGCACAATAGAGCGCGCTGATTGGTTTGACCCAAGCCTTACTCATGCATTAATGCAACACACTGTAAGACGTAATAAGACTCACTCTGGCACAGACACCCAGTCTGCATGCTGGAATACAGGCTATTATGTCATGACCGTGACGCAGCTTCAAAAATTCGTTTCAAACAGGAAGTACGAATTTGATTGAAATAACGCAAAAACAACCAATTTACACTTTTTAGTGAAATATAGGTGTCCTAATAGTGTTTTTAGCAGTGTGGGACACATATACGACTGTCAACAGCTCAAAAAATGTGTTTTGGTGTTTCGTGACCCTTTAATAAATAGTACAAATAATTCTTGTATCAAGTGACCACTGCTCGAGCATGCATGTTGACGTAGAGCTGAGCGATATTGCAAAAAATTATCACAATATCATATTTCATATCATTCAGTATTGATAGTTGTTGAATATTTTTACACAGTACATTTAGTAATATTAGGATTTTTTTATAGAACCACTTTTTTTTAACAGACATTACTAAGGCAAAAAGTATTAACAGTCAAAAACAAGAATATGTAAAAAAAAATATCTCCTCTCTTTATAATAAAATAAACAAGTGTTAAAGAAACTCTTAAACTTGATAAAATCGTACAAAGTTTGTACAATGGTAAAGCGTAAGTGCTGAACAATCAAAACAAACTTTTAAGGTGTGAATAATAATGATACACTAAACCTCTAACTCTGTAAATAAAACTAATTATTTAAATCAAATCTGAGCTTTCAAGTATGGGAACTAACCATCACTATTCAAATACATAATGCAACATTACAGATTGTGAACTTGAATGACTATATTACCCTCGGTGCTAAAAAAGTCTTTCAGATGGGGAGCTAGTGGCTGGGATGCAAAAGAAAAGAAACCAAAAAGCCTTTTTTATTTACTTCTCACTTTATCTTCTCACTGCTGCTATGCGGCACTCATTTTAGCGTGTTGTTATTCTGACCTAAAGCAGTGCGCATGGATTCCATTTTGCGCTCGTGCTCCCCTGGCAACTCTAGTAACTAGCTGACCATCAACCATTTTCTCAAAGGATGATAAACGGACAAACCACTGCTGCAGCTCAAGTTCATGGAGAGAAAAGTAAAAAGCACTGCAGTGTTTGGGTGCGCTGTGTTTGTCTGCGGAAATTAGTCTGCTGTTACTGAAATGAAATTCCATACAAAATGTGAAGCAGACTGGTTAGTTCTACTAACAGGAATCAAGGTGTGCTTGCGACATTCCGAAAACATTCCTGCACAACATGTGCTTGTTACTTCCATGTCGCGCACCTCCATTGGAAATGACAACTTACAACCTAAGCTTATTGGCGTTGCTTCCAAACCGTGCACTCAGCAGCCTCATTTTAATAAAACTATAATGCTTCATACCTAAATTAATACCGATACCAATTTTATCACCAAGCCCACTATAATGGTTGTAACCATTCTACACTCATTCATTCATAAAATCAAAGTACTACAGGACAGTACTACATACCAAACATGTAAAGACATGTGCTACAGCACTTTATGGTTTTTGGTTGCATCTATCTATATTGAGGTACAGTAATTCAATAATCAATCAATTAAATAAACATAAATAGCTCTTAGTTTTTAGTTAATCACGCTTCTATATTCATACAAATTATGCAAAGTTGAGATGACAAGAAAAGTTAGTTTAACACAGATTAACACTTTGCGATACAGTGCATCCGGAAAGTTTTCATGATTGCACATGATTTGAAAAGGCATACACCTGTCTATATAAGGTCCCAGGGTTGACAGTGCATGTCAAAGCACAAACCAAGCATGAAGACAGAGGAATTGTCTGTAGACCTCAGAGACAGGATTGTCTCGAGGCACAAGGCTAGGGAAGGTTACAGAAAAAATTCTGCTGCTCTGAAAGTTCCAATAAGCACAGCGGCCTCTATCATCCATAAGTGGAAGGTGTTTGGAACCACCAGGACTTTTTACTAGAGCTGGCCGGCCATCTAAGCTGAGTGATCAGGGAAGAAGGGCCTTAGTGGGAATCATCTCAGACTGGCTTCTCGAACATGACAGTTATGATATTAAGACAGAACATTAAGGCAGTTCTGAAGGCAAAAACGGGGTCCAACCTGGAGGTAATCAATAACCCGACTGTCACTCTGCCTAAGCTCCAGCGTTCTTTTGTGGAAAAAGAAAAGCCTTATAGGAGGACAACCATCTGTGCAGCAATCTACCAGTCAGGCCTGTATGGTAGAGTGGCCAGATGAAAAGCACTCCCTGCCTGGAATTAGCCAAAAGGTAAATTCTCTGGTCTGATAAGACTAAAATTGAACTCTTTTGAGTGATTTCCAGGCGTTAAGTTTGGAGAAAACCAAGCACCACTTATCACCAAACTAATATCATCCTTGCAGTGAAGAACGGGGGTGGCAGCATCATGCTGCGGGGATGTTTTTCAGCAGCAGGAACTGGAAGACTAGTCATCATAGACTAGTGAGAGAGATGAATACAGCAATGTACAGAGACATCCTCAATGAAAACCTGCTTCAAAGTGCTCTTGACCTCAGACTGGGGCGACGGTTCATTTTCTAGCAGGACAATGACCCAACGCACACCGCCAAAAAACAACGAAGTGACTTCTCAACAACTCTGTGAATGTCCTTGAGTGGCTCAGCCAGAGCCCAGACATAAATCCTATTGAACATCTCTGGAGAGATCTGAAAATGGCTTCACACCGTTGCCTCCTATCCAACCTGATAGAGCTTGAGAGGTACTGCAAATAGGAATGGGTACAAATTCCCAAAGTCAGGTGTGCCATGCTTGTGGCATCATATTTAAAAAGACTTAAGGCTGTAATTGCTGCAAAAGGTGCATCAACAAATTTTTGAGCAAAGGCTGCGATTACTGATGTACATGTGATTTTTCAGTTTTTTTTTTATGTATTTTTTTTAACAAATTTGCAGCAATTTCAAAAAATCTTTTTTCACATTGTCATTATGGGGTATTGTGTGTAGAATTTTGAGGAAATTTAATCCATTTTGGAATAAGGCTGTAACATAAAAAAATGTGGAAAAAGTGAAGCGCTATGAATACTTTCAGAATGCACTGTATATATTGTTGAATCTCGCTAGTTCTGGTTTCTACCCGGTAACACGGTTTCTATTTTGAGTATAGCGTCTCTCTGCGTGTGATGTTTGACTATTGATTTTCAGGGCGGTTGTACATCAGTTTTGGTTTGTCATAAACTGACTACACGTACCACTTGTTGACGCAGTCTAGTTGGAATCTTGTGGACATTTACAGTTTGTCATGTCAGAAAAGAAATGCCTTGGGTCCTCGCACTCCAAACCCTCTGTCAGTGCATAATCTAATAGCGAGATAAGTGTGTGTGTGTGACTGCTCTCCCATAGGGCCTGTCTCTACCCCGCTAACACACTTAAGCTGGGCTTAACCAACCCAAATCTGATTAATACCCCCTCCCGTCCTCTCTCAGCGCCCTTTGGGCTGCTCGTAATGAGAGCTAAACAAGCCCAGACCCAGACCTGAACCCACAGATGAATAAACGGGTGATTACAGCAGGCACAGAGAGAAAGGGAGACATATTGTCTGTCAGGAAGGAGGAGTTAAAGGCTCCTAAAGATGAAGAGAGAGAGAGAGGAGAGCAGGACAGAGGTTGAGTTACAGTGTTTGTTGGTTGTCAGAACATTAGGAATGTAACCTCAGCTTGAACCTGGAGATAGACAGATAGACAGACAGAGAGTGAGAGAGAGGGGGTCACTGTATATTGAGGGCTTAGCCCAGACCTCTGGGGATGCTGACAGGATATTTTTTAATTAAATCTTGGAATATGACACTCTTAAATGTTGAAATATTGCATCTTTGAGCAAAGTGAGTGGGAATGGCTTTCTCAAGGTGTATTAGCCCTCCTCTCTTTGCTGAATACTGTGTATTCTGCTTTAGCTAGTAAGAGAGGCTTGGTTTTGTTTGAGAAATAAAAAGTAGTGATGGTACAAAATTGTATGAGTTTTGGAAGGCCATTATCACGATAGTACAATATACCTAGTACAATCTCATGGCATCTCATATGGGTGGTCCTGAGTGTCTTTTTTTCTTCTAAAAATCATCACTAGCTATATCATAATATCATGATATTGCACTGTAGAAATTGACCTTAAATTCCCAGTAAATTACTGGCTAATAATTGCATTACTTTTAAAGTAAAATAATGTATGTAAAATCACAGCAAATTACTGTAAGGTAGTTGTGATTTTGTTACATTGAATTACAGCCATATAGTGTAACTTCATAGTAGAAAGTGAAATCCATTACTGTGATTTCACAGTATTTTCTTGTAGAATTAACTATATTTTAATGTGCAGCAGGCTTTCCTCGGCTTGTCATTCTGACATTTACCGACGTTGAAATCATTTTGGGTGCATTTAACAGTCTTTGGTTTCATGAATCAATTACTTTTGTTCCAGTTTATCACATTTTTGGCTAAGCAAAAAATTATGTTCTTTAAAAAAATATTTCATATTTGCATGTTAGCCTTTTAAAATTGACATTCACGTCATTTCAAAACAGGAGGATTTTCTTTCAAGTTATTTTTTAAGATTTTGAAGATTTTTATTAATGCTATAAAATAGTATGCCACAGTGGTGTTTGTTTATTTGTTTTTGTTTACGTATTTTACTATTTATTTGTATTTAGTGATGTTTTATCTCTATTTATTTAATTTTTTATTTTATTTGTTTGTTTGTTTGTTTGTTTGTTTGTTTGTTTGTTTGTTTTGTTTATTTCATTTAGTGTTTGAATATTAATTTTATTATTTATTTATTATTTACTTATGTTTTATCTTTATTTTATTTTTTTTTGTTTAATTTAGTATTTTATTTTGTTCATTTATTTAATTTTATTGTGTATTTTATTAATTTATTTTATTGTTTGTTTGTTTGTTTGTTTGTTTGTTTTGTTTATTTCATTTTGTTTTTGTGTACATATTTAGAATTCCTAATATTTATTTGTATTTAGTTATGTCTTACCTGTATTTATTTTGTTTATGTAATTTTAATGTTTTTGTTTTCGTTTAGTTTTTTTTTTTTGTTTTGTTTTCATTTATTTAACTTTGTGTTTTTTTTATTTTGTTGTCTTTTTTATTGTATGTATTTATTTATTCATTTATTTGATTAATTTGGTTTATTTAATTTGGGGCTTGTTTTGTTTTGTTTGCTTATTTAATTTTGTTGTGTTTTTATTTAATATAGTTTTGTTTTTTATTTAAATTTGTTGTGTTTTTTATTTATTTATTTGTTTATCAAAATAAGTTCTTAAGCACAGCAGATGCAAGATGTATCTGTAAATTATGCTTATTTATATTTAAATATTTGGTGTCATTGTTGAATCTGGATGGAAAGGCCATTAACAGCAGCAGTCAGAATGACAGGAGAATCATTTTCTTAGTACCAGAAATTACATGGCATGAAAGGTTAGTGAGCAAAACAAGATGATTAAAAACATTTAGGGCTTTGCTAAAAAGAAAATCAGAAGTCTGCAAATGGAAAAAACAAGAGAGAGAGGAAGATAGAGACAGGGAGACAGTAGAGGGCTTGTTGTTAATGGGCAGTAATGTGTTATGTTATATAAAAGTGTTCCGTGTGTAATTCGCTTGACATGAGAGAACAGACTGACATGAATGCCACACACACACACACACACACACACACACACGCGCGCACACACACACACACACGCGCACACACACACACAGCTCTCCCGTTCTGTTTATCCCTGTCTCACCTCATTCATCTCTCCCTCTCTCCCTCTCTGATGTAGTGAGAGCATCTGTTTGTTTGCACACACACTATTATGCGGCTGCACAGTACAAAGGGGGCACCAAATCCTTCAATCTATTCTGGCCAGTGTTATTTTAGGAGAACTATTGCACTCAAACTATTGCTAATTGTTCATATTCTGTATTTACTCAGGCTACACATTTTATGTTTTTAATTGATTGTGTTTTTGTTTAGTTTTAATTTTAATTTGGAAATGGCTTTTTATGTTTTTTTTAAGTTTACCTTGTATAATAATAATAATAATAATAATAATAATAATAATAATAATAATAATAATAATAATAATAACAAAGAAGATAAATAAAATACTAATATTTAATATATTTTCTTCATTCTATATGTTTTATTAGTTACATTTTTAAACTAAATTAAATTTAGTTTATAGTTTTATTTTTTTTATATATTATTTTTACATTTTATTATTTATGATTTTATTTTGTTTTAATTCTCTCATTATTTGTCGGCTTAGTCCCCTTTTTGTCAGGGTTCACCACAGCGAAATGAACCGCTATTATTTTTAATTTAATTTAATTTATTATTTAATATTATTTTATTTATAATTTATATTATTTTATTTTATGCATCATAACTGTCATGCCTGATTCACAATCAAAGTAAATGGATAGCATAGCCAGCAAACTATTTTGTGTTTAATAGACGTCTAGTAGGCATCTAAACATAGACAGTCTGGCTAAAACAAGGCTAAACTTGGACTGTTAGTGAAAATCTAATAGACATAGAATAGCCCAAATCTGGACTAGTGTGTAGTCATTCATTTCTCTTTATTTGATAACTAGCTTTGGCCTATTCTTAGAGTTCTATTAGATTTTTACTGACAGCCCAAATTTAGCCTTGTTTTAGCCAAGACGACTAAGTTTAGACATCTATTAGACATCTTTTAAAAACAAAAAACAAAAAAATGTTGGCTTGGTCATTTTGTTTTAGATACCACCTAAAAACTTTTACCTTGCTTCTATTATATCTGCTGGAATGTTTTTTTCAGTGCATAATGCCTAATATTTAATTATAATCTAATGTATGTACTCCAGAGTTTTGATTCATGGCATTTGTAACATTTCTACAGTATAATGCTCGGCATTCATGTCTTCTGAAGTATGTTTCTGGCTGTGCACAGGTTGACTTTCTGAAAAGTGAAAACACTGGCTCTGTGGTGCTGTCAAAACATTGTTCTGTTTGCTTGAATGACTGACGTGTCAAGTTGTGCCGGTGCATGAGATCAGGCAAGACTATCTGTAAACTGCTGGAAAGCCTAGAGAAGAATGGGAAAAATGATCTGATTTATTATATTAGTTATCATCAGCTAGTGATTAACTGAAAACCACTTGATCAAACTCAAGACTAGCTAATAGCTGGCTTGTGTTTTAACAAAATGCCTTGCTTTTATTTTGACATTTGAAACAAACACAAGTGTTCTGGAGACCGATGAAAGAGCTGTTCTGTGTAATAAAGTTAAAGTGTCATACAAAAAAAGGCATTTTAATATTCAAGCACAAGAAGAAAGTGCAAACCTTGTCTTTCTTTTTGTAAAACTTTAACAAAGTGGATCTTTTATTCAAAATATTTTAATAAAAATCTTTTATTCACATTCACTTAACATGAACAAGTTCACTTCAACCAGCTTGACAACACAATTTTACTAGTAAGTAAGTAAATAAGTAAGTACGTAAGTAAGGTTTTATTTATATTGCAACTTTCCCAGACATTGAGTCACAAAGTGCTTAACAATAAGAGAAAACAACTAAAAGAACACATGACAATGAAAGAAAACATGTTAAAACATATTAAAAACAATTAAAAATCCAAATACAGAAACACTAATACCTTTAATTAAAAGTTTGACCAAAAAAGGTGCGTCTTTAAATGCTTTTTAAAAAGTTCAACTGATCCCAGAGTTCCCAGTGCTATAAGGAGAGAGTTCCAGAGCCAGGGGGACCACAAAGAAAGCACAGTCACCTTTAGTCTTAAGACAAGTTCTGGGAATGGCAGGTCTTTACCAGAAGACCTCAGAGACCGGCTGCATGAGTAACTGCGTAAAAGATCCTGAATATACAGGGGTGCTTGACCTTGCAGAGCTCTATATGTAATGACCAAAATCTTAATTTACTCTAAAACTAATAGGAAGGCAGTGAAGTGCCTTAAGCACATGAGTAATGTACATACTGTAGTTTTTTCTTATACAAATCGTAAAAACACAAAAAAGCTAAATCTATGATATAAGACCAATTTGCAAATTTGTTATACAACCTGTATAGAATATTAATAGGTTTGTGTACATACATTTACATCATTGTTTCTGAAATTTTAATCAGCCACAGAAATCAACTGCATACATAACTCTTGCATACATATCCTGAGAGAAACCGAAAGTATAACTAACCCATGTGTGTGTGTGTGTGTATATATATATATATATATATATATATATATATATATATATATATATATATATATATATATATATATATATATATATATATATATATATATATATTCATAAATTCATTTTCTTGTTGGTATGTATATATATATATATATATATATATATATATATATATATATATATATATATATATATTCATAAATTCATTTTCTTGTTGGTATATATATATATATATATATATATATATATATATATATATATATATATATATATATATATATATATATATATATATATATATATATATATATACACACATATGTAATGTAGTATCTAAAATCTCCAGTAGGTGGTGGGTCAATCTCAGGGAGGATTTGGGTCAATTTCAAAGGCAGTTTGAAACCCCTGTTTTAAGGTGACTAAAATGACAGACAGAAGTCTACATATTCTGCAGGCATTTTTTTTTTTTTTTTTTGCTATTTCTGCACAAAATTCAAAATTCAAAAACAAATCAAAATAATAACTTTTTAGCTTTTATTTAAGGTTTACAACGCAACTTTAATCGGATCCATTTCTATAAGCAAGTTCCTTATATATCTGCTAAAAGACAGAAAATATAAATTTACAAACCGTATTTTAAATAAATCAAATACAAATTTGCATATTATTCAAAAGCATTCTTGACATTAATATAACAGCTGAATAAATATTTACACACATTTACATTATTAAATAAAAAGACTCGCTTAATGATGGGCTAAAAACTCTGCGGAGATCATCTGCAGATTACTTAGCTACAGTATACAGTATACCCACCTAAAAAGGTCTAGAACACTCAGAGCTTTGCATAATTTACCCGAAACCTCTCTGTTGTGACCAAAGCTTAAAGGTGCCTTATGTAAGTTTGACACCCAGTTGTCTAACTAGGTATTGCATTCATGGATCAAAACAAATGTAAGCACAGTTGCCAGATTGACAACCAACAGCGAGACTATCAAGCCTAAAGGCTGATTGAAATCGTGTTCTCTATAAACACAACGGCACCCATTAGAAGGAATATTTTCCACATTAAAAGGAGTATTTGTTCTAACCAACACCTTGAATCGATAGACTAGAAATGGCTTTTATTTCTCACAGGTGAACAACAAGATAAACTGATCTCCTCAGGTAAAACTCATGCGCTTTATTCAGTGTTAAATGCTAATAATTTGAGTTTGAATGCCACTTTACATGACATTTATTGCCAAACTATTGAAAGCAGCAGCAGTTCACCTCAATAAACCAATAATAAAAAAAAAAACATTTGAAATTGGACTTTAGGTCTCAGTGCAAACCAACACACAACAGTGATTCGGCATGTATTTAATAATGTTAAAGAGCTTTGGTATGTATTACTTAGATTATAAACCTTATCATTTCGTGAGTGGGTGCATTTTATGTGCTTCTGATTGGCTGAATTTGAATTTCTGTCATGTTTTGTCTGATGCAAACAGCCCAATTGCATATCACTGCAAATCTCGTCATGTAGCGTGCTGTTAGGACACAAGGTTACAATGTAATCTGCTCACCTAATGTCGTAATATTAATATTATTTGCTAATTAATAACCTCATGTGGAACTCTGAATCTGCGTCTCATTTCGGAGTCTGCTACAGTCCAAAAGAGGTCACATTTCGGGTCACGGAGGCATGCTTTGAGAGCCTTCCTGACTCAATGAATGGAATATGTGGTTTTCCAACAAGGTTTCCCAGAGTGCTGAATTATAATTGGGTTAGCTGGCATTGGGCGGGTTAAAAAAAAACAAATATAAGACAGTGTTCCGGCATGGAAAACTTATTTTCAAAGCAGCTTCGAAATGCAGACGTCAGCATTGTTTTTCAGATAAACAGGAATGTTCTCTTAGCATGTTTCTTAAATATCTGCAGACATATTATGGTATGTTTATGCTTTAGAAGAGTCAAAAACGTACACACAGCACCTTCAATTATGAATTAATGCTTGCTGTTTTGAAAGGAGACGTTCATCAAACACATGCATTCTTAGACTTTGATCTAGCTAGCTCATGTCATAAACAATTTAGCATGGACTCAAAGCCTTTCTTTTCTTCCGCATGGGTGTTTTAGACACACATTTATCCGCTCGAATCTAACCATATGCCTTTACCTCTTCTTACATCCTAGTTGTTTTGTCCAGCGTTGTGGCCATGCCGTGTGTGCTTATCTTGGCAGTCATAGCCACATGTTTTAGCTTTGGTTTGTTTGATTTTTCTCCTCCATTCTCTCCAATTCCTTCCTGAATTCTCTCCATGTCCGCGGCTGAGTCAGCCTTTCATACCGTCAGTCTGTTCCAGGACGTCTGTCTGAGTGCTTCCTGCCCGCAGATAGACAGGCGGGAACATGCACATTGACAGAGAGTGTGTTTCTGTGTGTATGGATGCTGTTTCAGATATGTGTCTGCAGTCGTTCTGTATGTGTGATGTGCCCGCCGGGGCCGACAGCAGTGGTGTGTAAATAAGAGTTCTAAATTTAACTTCAGCTCACAAGTTGAGTTGCCCTCTGCTACAGCTGGGACACACACAGACACACACACACGGTCAAACCAGCCCGAGAAGCAAGCTCATACTTTCACCTCAGATAGCCTCTCCACATTTTCTGTAAACACAGAAATGTACGCATTGTGTCCTGTTATGTGACATTTGTGGACTGACATTGCCAGTATAGGAATATGTAGTAGGTAGTAGGATATGTATATATTATGTTATATTATGTTGCAATACTGGTATACTGTATTAATTTACATTTAATTTAGCGCAGCCCTAAAAATTCAGATCTTTTTTTTTCTGGTTTACTGAAATTTGTTATTTGTGTTGTAGTGGTTGTGGTAATAGTAATTAACAATAATAATAATAATAATAATAATAATAATAATAATAATAATAATAATAATAATAATAATAATAACAATAACAACAACAACAATAATAATAATAATAATAATAATAATAAATATATAAACTCATGTATTAAGATACAACTAATTATAATAAAAAGGATTAATACCATGTATATGTCATTAGAGATAAACATAATAGTATAAATAATTATTTTAATAATAATAATAATAATAATAATATAATAAGATTAAATAATAATAATAAATAACACCATGTATATGTAACTAAAAACACAATAATAAAAATAGTATTTTTAATAATAATAAAAGATTAAACCATGTATTAAGATACAACTAGTACAAATAAAATGATAAACACCATGTTATTACAGAAAAACCTACTACTACTACTACTAATAATAATAATAAGAAGAAGAAGAAGAAGAAGAAGAATTTTAATAATAATTTAAAACAATTTAAAAAACATAATAATAAACAATAATAATAATATAAAATAAAATAAAAATGGCCGCTATTATTAGTATTATTATTTTATTAGTATTTTTAAACATATATTCATAGATCATAAATTATATTAACAGCCAATGCCATTGTTAAATTGTTTTCAAATCTATTAATAAATAAACAATTTAAATATTTCCGATAATTAATAAAAAATAATTATATATTATTATTGTTGTTACAGCTAAATAATTTAGTATATAATAATAATAATAATAATAATAATAATAATAATTATTATTATTATTATTATTATTATTATTATTATTATTATTATTATTATTATTATTATTATAATAATAATTATAATAATCATAATACAATCAACTTTATATACTTTATCAAAGACAAACATATTACTACTACTGGTATTACTGTTAAATAATTTTGTGCAATAATAATCATCATCATCATAATAATATGAATAATTAATGATATATACTTTATTAAAGTATTATTTTATTATTGATATTATTATTATTATTATTAGTATAGTTTGATAAAAGAAAAATGGCAGGTATTAATAGTTATTAGTTATAGTAATTAATTAAGTTTAGTTATTAATATTAAATATTTTAATCATAATGATTATCAACTGAATGTGATTTTTTTTTTTTTTATCGAAATCATTCATTTATTTTCTTTCGGATTTGTCCCTTTATTTATCAGGGGTCGCCATAGCGGAATGAACCGCCAACTTATCCAGCATATGTTTTATGCAGGACATATGTTTTATACCCTTCCAGCCACAACCTAGTAATGGGAAACACCCATACACTCTCACATTCTCACACATACACTACGGACAATTTAGCCTATTCAATTCACCTATAGCGCAAGTCTTTGGACTGTGGGGGAAATCGGTGCACCTTGAGGAAATGCACGCAAACATGGGGAAAACATGCAAACTCCACACAGAAACACTGCGAACCACTAAACCACCGTGCTGCCCGATTGATTAATGAACGGAATAAATATTTTGATGATCATTACAATTATTATTATTATTATTATTATTATTATTATTATTATTATTATTATTATTATTATTATTATTATTATATTATTATTATAACACTTAAATTTAAACTAGTTGATTAAAAAAGAAACTATGGTGGTTGTTGCAGGAGCAATATCAAAAGCGTCAAGAATCCAAGCCAGTTGTGTCTGTTCACCTTCCCGTCAGTGGTTTGAACAGTGTTTAACAATGTTTATCTGTTGTTGTGATGTGTGATGGCTGGCTAATTATCATCAGCACAAGTGCGTAACACGTGTTTCTTCAGAGAGAGCTCAGATCATCTGTGTGTCTTTGACAGAAGCGCAGTTCCCAGAGGATCTCCTTCAGGACAGCTCTGTCTTTGATCTCTGTTGTGCTGTTCCCAATCTCACAGCGCTTCTCTGTGATGGCATGGTGATCAGGCTCACAGACGCATCCTACATAAATAACAATCTGTACTTTAGTCAACATTTGAAGTATCTATAAAATTGTATTCAGAAATGAACATGTACCTGACATTGGAGGAAAAAAGGGTGTATTAAAGCGTACTCATTTTACTCCTTTTTCAAGATTTAATACAAGTCTTTTGTGTCTCCAGAAGGTGTCAGTAAAGTTTCAGCTCAAACTCAAAATAGCCATCAGAGTATTTATTATACCTTTTTAAATCTGGGAAGTTTGAGCTGTTATGACAATGTAGCTGTTTTTGTTGCCTATGCCTTTAATGCAAATGAGCTGGTTCTCCCCGCCCATCGTTTCAACATGCCTATCAGAGCTGTAGTCTTCACGTAGATAAACAGCACAGTGACAGACAGAAATAAAGCAGATATCCTTTACTACAATAAGAACTTTCCCAACTGTTATTTGATATATTTGTTGTGGAGTTATTTTAAGCCTTTCTGCAACAATGAGTCACACACAATGCCTTTAGCGCACACACTTGTGCACACACACACGTTTAGCTTTGCATTGTTTTTGTGTGGCAAATGTGACAGGATGCACGTTAATATCCACTGCTGTATGAACATCTGTTATGTTAATGTACAAAGTAAACCTGGTTTAAGTCTACACACCAGGATTGAAGCAACTTCTTTTATAATTGTACTGATACTCTGCGGCTGTGGTTGAATTACCTAGCAATTTTATTGTATTTATTACAAACATGCTTGATTTTAAAAACATTTTCAACTTTTTAAACTTATAAAAATGTTTAAAACTCATTCTTGATCACATTTGATGATGATTGATGATCACAGAGTGCTGAAAAAAAATTTTAATCC